>NC_047147.1:20382033-20684533 GCF_009829125.3 Periophthalmus magnuspinnatus | reverse complement strand
GCACATTGTTATCACTGTTGCTTGCAAAATGTGTTTTTAAGGTGTTTAAATGGTCACGGTCACATTTTTATATAGTACTTTTCCACCTCCAAGGCGCTCAAACATTCATACACTAGAGTAGGGAGACACTGGGGCCAAGGAGTTGCATTTAGCTTTATTCATGGTAGTTTCACAAAGACACAATGAGCAGCATTTATCTGTAGGAGCTGGAATTGCACCGCCAACCTGTGGGTTAGTGGATCTGCCGTCTCAACCAATAATGTTTTTGTCGAGAGTGGGATTCAAACCGCCAACCTTTGGATCGGTGGACAAACACTCTACGAACTGTGCTACTGTCGCCCAATTAATGAATTCCTGGATTTTGTTCTCCGTGGAAGAGATAATTGGCACAAAACACATAAAACTACTACTACTACTACTACATCTATTGCTACTACTTGTGCTACTGCTACTACTACTACTACTACTATTACTATTATTACTGCTACCACTACTACAACTACTAATACTACTTCTAGTCCTTGAACTGCTGCTACTACTATTACTACTACTTCTTGTACTACTATTACTACTACTTCTTGTACTACTATTGCTACTACTACTACTTCTTCTTCTACTTCTACTACTAGAACTGCTTCAACTACTAAAAGTACTAAAAATACTACTTCTACTGCTACTACTGCTACTTAACAACCACTATTACTTCTACTACTAGAACTGCTTCTACTACTACTACTATTACTATTATTACTGCTACCACCACTACAACTACTAATACTACTTCTAGTCCTTGAACTGCTGCTACTACTATTACTACTACTTCTTGTACTACTATTGCTACTACTACTACTTCTTCTGCGACTTCTTCTACTTCTACTACTAGAACTGCTTCAACTACTAAAAGTACTAAAAATACTACTTCTACTGCTACTACTATTACTTCAACAACCACTATTACTTCTACTACTAGAACTGCTTCAGCTACTAAGATCAGAAACAGTGCAAATAACATTAGAGTAGTTATCAGTAAAAGCTGTATTTGATTTGAACATGTCTACCTTGTATCTGGGGACACAAATCAAAAATAAAATCTAAATCTTAAATACAGTTCCCATAAGCCAGAACTCCCTCCATTATCACTTACTCAACCGTTCCATCTCTGCATCTGTACGTCCCAAATGAACTACCCTATCTCCTGTCCCCTCTGGTCTCACTGTGCAGCCTTGGGTCTCGTCATGTTGCCATTAATCCTTCCAGACCTATCTCACTGTAGACTCAGATCAGTAGGATCAGACGAGAGCAGGGCGGCTGTGCACTGAGATATCTGCGCTGGTTTCACTTGAGTGGACAGCTGCAGGGACAGGGCCTGGGACGGGAATGGGACAACACTGTAAATATAAAAATAAAACGCTGGAATAGTTTTGGTTAATGATGAAAATGTGAGAAGTGGTTCATGTTGGAATGGTTAGAAATTGCCCACTTGTATAATTTAACGTTATATTCCCACATTATTGCAAAAAAAAAGTTTATATTCCTGGTGTACGTAGATAAGTTAAAAGCATTGTACCCAATTTTACGTTCTTAAAAACATTTTAAAAAACAAAACCAAAACAAAACTAGTTAATTTTAAACAGTTTGTAGTGGTCCAAAGTTATTCCTCACTTACCTTATGCAGTCTGAGCTATCACGCTAAAGCTAACAGCGGTAAAGCTAGCAGAAACTACAATGCTAACAAAGAATTTCACTATTATCCGAGAATAAATCGCTTCACGACTTGATGCAGACAGCACACACCGCTTATTTTGACCTCAAGAGCTACTTATGCAACAGTAAAGCTAACAACAGCTAGCATGCTAACGGAGAACTTCCCGGTTATCTGAGAATAAATCGCTTTACAACTGGATGCAGACAGCACACACCGCTTATTTTCACCTCAAGAGCTACTTATGCAATATATCTGTACTGGGGCAGGACAAAGTTTGCTCAAATACATGGAAGAAAATCCGCTACAGGATCTTAAATATAGGAACTTCTGCAACTTTTACTACTGTCTCCCTTTATGCGTTCATAAATTAGCGTGTGCTGTCGGCTCAGTGTGAGTGGCAGAGCGGGGCCATGGTTTTTACTATGGCGTTAGCGTTACGAGTCCTCAGACGGTCTACATGCTGATGTGATATACAGGCTGGGCTGGACTAAACATGTGTGCAGAGGACTTCCACACAGTTGCTCATCTCCCTACAGGTTTTTACATTTGTCGGTCCATGTTCAGAGTCTTAGTGCGAAAAAGCTTCATTGTGGGTTTTTTGTTATGGTGATCTAAAAACACATTTTTAATATGCAGGTAAAAAAACATGTGTATGATACAATTTTGTACGTAAAAAGATATATTTGTTGCCACCATAGACTGTATAAAAAAGTGGACTAAGTGGGTGTAACGTCCCCCAGTCAAATTAAGCTAATCGAGGCTAGCAGGTATAGGGGTGAATTTGGAGCCGAGATTCATATTTGGAATTCTGCGAGTATCATAGCAACCAAAGAGCCAATCCAGTGTGAAAGTGATGAAGATAATGCCCCTTCCAGCCCGCAATACTGGATTAGCATGGAGCGGGTGCATTTATTCGTTCAAAAAATGTCATGTTTAAGTCTGGGTTGAGTTAAAAAACAATATACAGAGAGGGTGCTGGACATTAATTAAATATTTCACATTATAATATTCTACTATCATGGTAATTTGTAAGTTCTTTAAATTTGTGAGATACACTTTTTATTTGTGAATGGGGCACCCCAGGGGTCTGTCTTTGGCCCTTTCTTCTTTTCTGTACAATAAAAGTCTAACAAAAAAAAAACAAAAAAAAAAAACAAGACTACAAATTGTAACATCATCAGTAAAAGTCAAAAGGTACAATATGTAACTTTCTGGAGGTGGCATATCACCTGCATGACTCTATGGAAATCGAAAGTCAAAACCATACTTTGGAACATTCTCCATGCAAATAGATTTTAGTTGTATGCCATACTATAGAATCTTGTAGCCACAGGAACAACATTTCCATGGAAACAACCAAGAGCAGACCCTCCTCCAGGACAAGACATATGTTTTATATGTCTATTTTTTGGCCAGAAAGTTACATACATACTGTGGCTTTTATCAGGCCTTTTGAACTACTTCTTGACACTGTACCACGGGAACATATTTCATATTTTCAGCTTTGAAGTTGAAGTTTGAGTCCAGAATTGGGTCACAATGACTCTAAAAACTTAAGATATATGGATTGATTGAAATTATATACAGGATAGCCACATATTGATGTCACAAAGTGGAACTGAGTAGCCCACGCCATCATGTGTGAATCAATAAGAAAGATTCAGCATTTTATATAATTAAAGATTATAAAGTATTGGTTCTACACAGCCCAATATTACATTCAAGAACAAATGGTTATTGTTATTAGCCTTTAAACATGGTCTTGACTACCTTTACTTTAGAATGTCATGATTTTGAACTTAAAATAATGCCTAATTAAAGAAAAAAACATAATTTCTCAGCGTCAGTGTTCAAAACAATCTGATTTGGTGTAGCTTGCCATCTACAGGCAACAGAGGGAATTACCACAGCGGAAACAGTTAAACTAGGAAACGGGAAACATGTCCTGGCATTTTCATGTAAGCACGCAGCAGTAATGGACACGATTTGACGGCAGAAATGCTTAAAGCTAATTAATGATTTATGAACTTAAATATCAATCTATGACATAACAATCACAGGAAGTGTTTGGTGATGCTCAGAGGTAAAGGACTTGTTACAGAGCATTACTGAAACTATCTTGAATAAAGCTAAATGCAACTTTAGATCTGTTTTAATGAGGGGACAATATTCTAAAATGGTTAAAAGCTCAAAAAAGTCAGTTGTGCATAATGTGTTCTTTAAAGGGTGACACTTTGGCCCTGACTTTTGGCGTGCATCTGGGTAAGTCAGTGGAGTCCGAGTAAATGTTATCCCTGGATGTGTCTTTATTGTCTTGTGTCTTCCACACATTTATCATGAGGTCATAAATCTCGCTGAGTGAAGGTTTGGGAACGGTGGTGTGTCTGCGCTGTTCACTGCTCCCCAATGCCCCAGCAGAAGACAGGGTAGGGCTGGGATAGTACTCCGCTCTACCCAGGGCTCCCTTGGGCTCACTCGGGTCTGGTGGTGGGGTTTTCAGACTCGGGGCGCGTTGTTCATGCTGGGCCTGTCTGCGAGCAGCGGTTTATGGACTCAAGTTAGCTGTACTGACTCTGACGGCTATAATGTATTGTAGTGTTTTATAGATAAGGTTGGTTAAAGAGCGTAGCCTTGTACGCTACCGGTCAAAAGTTTAGACACACTTTTTCATTCATGGTTCTTCTTTATTTCTATGATTATTTACATGCAGATTCTCACTGAAGGCATCAAAATTAAGACTAAAAACTTGCATAATACCTATGTGAATAAAACACAACTTTATGTTTTTGGCAAGGTTTTTGTCCACCACCTGTTTGTCTCTGTGAAGATGATACTGCTTTGCCTGAAATGTTCCACACTATGGTGCAAGACTTTTTTTTTTTTATCTCCATGGAGACAAGCAGGTGATGCCACCAAATCAACTTACTGGTCAGATCTGTGAAGAGGTCTGTAAGAATGCATGCTGTTTAAGGTGTTTTTGAAAAATGCAAAAGACAAGAAGCAAAATATATAATTTTAATGCTATACTGTTGAACATTTCAAGCAAACCAAAATGATTTCCATTGCATTCTAGTATTTGATAAAGAATGTGGTCTTGTACAGTGACAGCCAAAAGTTTGGACAGAGTTTTCATTTATGGTCCTTCTTTTTTATTTATGTTATAGATTCTCACTGAAGGCATCACAACTATGAATGACACATATGGAATATAATAAACAAAAACATAATAAGCACAGCATTTCAGGAGACTTTATTATAAAGCTCATTGAGAGAAGACCAAGGGTTTGCAGTGTTGTCAACCAAGCAAAGGGTGGCTAGTTTGTGGATTTGAAAATAAAATACAAAAAATGTGGATTAATTCTATACATCATGCTACATATATTTGATGTAATTTGTATGTATATAAAATATAAAACATAGTAAATATAGAGAACACAATGAGCTTTAAATCAGCTACAGTTGAGGCACACACATTTAATACACAAACCTTGTATATTTAGGCTGAGTTCTTCTCTCAAACTGAAAACACTCTGTTCCACCTTGTGATGTCATGTGGTGATACAAGAAGTGCTCCACTGTCTTTTTAAACTCCATAGACTTTCACTAACAAAAGGTCAAATGCAGCTGTTAACTTGAAAACTACTGCTTCATGACATCACAAGGATTACTCAAATATGTGTGAATGAAACAAAACACAACTCCAAACTCAATGTTTTTGATGCAATAACAACATTATAACACGGCTAAGAGCTCACAAGGGTCAATGTTTTGTAATATAAGACCTTTAATTAATCGTTTTGTTTTATACATTTGAAACACGCTAAATTGACTTATGTTTAATCAACATGTACAAACAGCTCTTTAGGTTTTTGGGGATGACGTCTTCCAAGTGAGTTTAAAATCGGAGTGCCTCAGGTGCTCAAGCTTTGTGCCGAGCTAAAGCAAAAACAAGAAAAAGGAGAAAACATAAATAATGTTGTATCTATGTAATCCCTCAATCATAGGTTTCATTACAAAAGTAAATTAAACTGGACAAAAAGTTATACAATAGAATATGTTTCACTACTCACCCAAGAGGCTTCTTCAGTTCTAACAGGGATCTCTCTCTTATATCTGTCTGAAGGGAGGGGCTAACTACACTGGATCTAACACACCCTAATTGTCACAAATATATTCATCCTCAAAAACGTCCCTCCAGTTCAAAGAATTCAATTTTCTTTTGTGATAAACAATGTTGTGTTTTCCTGCACATCAGACTTAAGTAAAGTTACCTGCTGTATGATCTGGTTATAAATAGCTGGATCAGACAGGTCAGCAGAACTCTGGAGTTTGATCTTAATCCGAAGATTCCTAATTTTTAAATCTGTAATTTACAAAAAGAAAGGACTGTGGTTTGTTCAGACTTTTTGGACTATTTTGTCTTTCGCTCATAGTCTCACCTTCGCGGCAGAAGAATGGACCCCTGAAGCCACAGCTCTCATCACTCCACTGATAATTTTTATCAACCCAAACACACTCTTCCATACCATTAATATTATCCGGCTGTCCAGGGGCCCAGTTAATGAAGGAGGCGCGTCTGCCCTTAACCCATTTCCAAGGCACTCTGTGCAGGCCGATCCACACAGACTCTGTGGATGGAACGAGAGAAGCCACTGCAGTGTTCTCAGCATCGTCCTGGATCATGGCCAGGTCTGTGTAGTTCTGTCTGCAGAGTTTACTTGCTGCAGCCCATGTCATACTCATAGAAACATAGATGAACTCCTTAAAGCCAGGCTCAAACAATCCTGACACAACAAACAAACAAAAACAGTTACATGTGCTATTTACATAGTATGTATGTGAACAGGGCAGTCCTGCTCCCAGAGTATTGTACATGATTTAGTGGGATATGAAACTGCAGCACCAAGAGAAACCTACAGCTGGCATCACGCTAGAGGATTTTTTTGCCCGATCTGGGTCTCCACAAGTTCAGATGTGGCCTGAATAGTGCATCTCATTAGCTGTTATTAATTTATTTCTGTTGCAGCTTTGTCAGGATGCACTTCCAAAACCTGAAATTGTAAGTTCCAGTTCCTTTACAGTGGTTACAGAGGAGTTGATGAGGGTTAATACAGCTCCCAGACTCAGGTAGAGCTAATCGGTCTCTGTATGTCTCCTGACATCTCTTCATATTTCACAGCTTTTTATTTAAATCTGCACAGTTTGACAAAAGTCCAGTGTCTCCTCCTCTCTAGCCCTGTGTGTGGTGCCATCCGCCCCACTCTTCCTCCATCTCTCTGATTCTCACTTTTCTTCGTTCTATTTTTCCTCCGCTTTTTTATCATATAATCCAAGTTACAAAAAGTAAACTATTTTCTCACCAATTGTGAGTGAAACTTAAGACCTCATGTAGTGCACAGACATCGCAGGTGTTTTCAGTAGCGTGCGTTCACGTGCCTCTGCCAATAATAATGGTTATAGGCTTAATATATTGTACAAACTTTAAATGTGTATTTCTCTGGAATTATTGGTCCTATTAACACGAAATAGAAACTGTAGTGATCCTGACACACTGCTCTTTATGCCTGAAGTCCACCTGTCTATGTTTTCAATAAGATGGAAGACGATCCAATTGAAAAGTGAGATTGATCAATATGGAGGAAAAAATCTGGATTCTTTTTTTTTCCATATCGCCTAGCTCTACTTTGTTTTGGACAGCTTTCTGACCGACTGTCAGAGACAATATTAGTTAAGATCACGTGACTTTTGCGCAGTCTTCCTCTCTGTCTTTCATGTGAGTGTGAGATGAATAATCATTGCATAATGTCCTGTCTGTGGTCTGCACACTTCTGTCACATCTTTAAAGTCACAGATAACTGAAACCCTGTCCTTGTGACTTTGATCTACACGTTTGTTAAATGTAGGCTTTGCACTAAAGCTTTTTTTTGTTGAAAGCCTTTCAGGAGGGCAGGAGTATAAAAAAGTGTGGTGGTGGAAGGTAGAAGTGAAGCAAGAGAGGTCCAGGGAAACTATGGACCCATTGAGCTAGCCTGTGAAGGCCTGTGACTGCCTTAGGTCGGCTACATTCCCAGACAATTTTAAAATCTTCAAGTGTTTTTCAGACGTGACAAAAAGTGTGCTGACCACAGGCGTAAGGACATTTTGCAATAATTATTTGTTTCACACTCATAAGGACAGTGACACCACACAGACTATTTTTCAGCAAGAGTTACTACAAATGGTGGATTGATCAAATATATTCTAATAAAAACAAATACACATGCACATTCTGCACAGAAAGGGCTGGACAGCCCTGGAGTTAAACCCAGAACCTTGTTGCTTTGAGGTGAGAGTTTTAGTCAGTTAGCCTCTGTGCCACCACACTGATGTTAGTGTCCTCCACCATTTCTACAGCTTAATATCCATAACTAGGTAATGAGTGCCTTGCAAAGTTGAGCTGCTTTGCTGTAAAGCTGATCAAAAGAGACAGTCAGGAATATACAACTTATTGGAACCTTGAGATTTTCATCTTTGGAGCAGCAACCCGACAAAAGGTCGTAATAGAACCACACTGACCCCAGGGACATGAGGAGTGCCACTACTAATAGTTACTACAATACTCTGGCCCCACCTCCTTAAATCTGTGGAGAGGAAAATCTGTCTTAAATTTGGGCTAAATATGTGTGCAGCTGCCTTACCTGAGAAACAGATGAAAGGCAAAGAGATTTCACAGAAACCATCCGTCCATTGTCCATTCTTCATTAAAACACAATACTCTGTTGCGTTATAGTTATCTGGTTGGTGCAGCGTCCAGTTCTGATATCCATCAGGGGCAAGCGTTTCATTGCCAGACCATCTCCAGGAGTTAGAGGAACGTCCCAATCCTTCTTTCCAAAAATCTTGAATATCTGACAGTCCAATCCACGCTCCTCCTGGGTATGATTTTAACATGTCGTACTCCTTCGTGCTATAAATGGAGGCCAGTGAATACTTAAGCTGTGCACAGTAGTCTCTTGCCTCAAACCAATTCAGCGATGAGTTGATAAGGTAGAAACTCAGAGAATGGAAGCATAGTGCCACCTTAAATCCTGCAAGTAAAAGAAACCATCACATACATCAGACCAGTACTTAAGACTGTAGCTCCGTGGTTTATGTCAACACTCTTTAAGACTTAAACTAAGATATCCCTGATGGATAGATTTGAGTCATCTGGCCCTATCGGTAACATTATTATTGGTGTTGATATTGTGACTTAAAATTCATGGTTGGTGGTTGGCATAAGGACTTTGCAATGCTGCTCACTCTGAATCATTTTTCAATTCAGAATCAAATTACATTACCCTGCAGTAAACTCTCAAACAATTCACTATCGATTTGATCTGACCACGTAACTGCACTTAAAAATACTACAACTGCATGTGAACTTATGTAAAAATCAGCTATTTATACAGAGAAGTACTAAAAAAGGTTGTGAATGCAGCCTACACTAGTTATCCTGAACTCTAATTTGATTTAACAAAGTCTTACCATGTGCCAGCACGGCCAATATGATCATCAGCATTTTGTTCTCTCTGTAAGAAAAAAAAAATATACATACAAATCTTAGCAATACACTATAGTCACAGTCAACAACTATAATAACAACTTTTAAAAGCTGTACTCACCAATTTATTCTCCATAGTATAATGTGACAGGATGCCACAGATCCTATAAGACATAAGACATTCAAATACAGTCAAACCAATTTCACTATCAAAATATTCAAATCAGATCTAAGGGGCAGAGTCAAGGCCCCTTCCTATCAGGCCATGTCCTACATCACTGTCTTATCAAATTAAATGATTCTGTTCAACATGACTTATCTAATTGTGTAAAATTCAAATTGAAATGGGACAAAACACAAAAAATCCATCCACAACCACATTTTCAATAGAGCTACTAAACTGGGCAGTATCTGGAGGACTAAAGGGGAGAGTGTTGTGTCTGATTCTTCCTGTTGTTTTGTTTTTTGTGTCTTGGCGGCACGGTGACTGAGTGCCATCACTCATGTCTCACAGCAAGAAGGTTGGTTCGATCCCCGGGTCACCAGGCCTTTCTGTGTGGAGTTTTTCATGTTTCTCCCCGTGTCTGGATGGGTTTCCTCCGGGTACTCCGGTTTCCCCCATCAACCAAAACATGAACGCCCTTCGAGACAACTGTTGTTGTGATTTTGGGCGTTACAAAAATAAATGAATTGAATTGAATTGAATATACGGAGAGCCCAATGAGAGTACCAGACACTTTTTCATGAGCGCCCTGTTAAAATGCAGTGCAATACAAACAAAAACAAACACAAACAAATTACTGCATATGTCCATTTAAAACATTTAAAACAAGAGCAGGTGTGATTATAAATGTTTATCACCAGATTATTAAAGTGCTGCAGTGGCACCAATCTAACAGTTTTGCATGTCCTTGAAATTTATTTCATTTTGGGGCAGCAAAAGTTTTTTTCCCCATTTCAGTTCTGGTGCAGTCAGTTTTTAGACGTAGACAATCACAAGATCTTGTATTAAAAGTTCCTGTATCAAAGTTCAACAAACAAATGAGATAGTAGTCCCTTATAAATACATGTTATACAGTGTTGTTCTCTTCTGACACAGTGAGTCTGCAGTGATGGGGTTTAAATTTATCACCTGTTATGAAACAAAGGGCTGAGTGAAAGAGTGAATTGAAAGGTTTCAAAGTAGAGGCTGAAGTCTGCACGTTTGTTATATCTACATAATCCAGTACAGAAAGAAAAGTGAATGGTACATTGGGTTTTGGCTTGATGAAAACTTTCTCTTTCTCGTATCCCATTGAATTATAGAAACTAAATTGTTCAAGCAACTTTTCTTTCTGTACTGGATTATGTAGATATAACAAACGTGCAGACTTCAGCCTCTACTTTGAAACCTTTCAATTCACTCTTTCACTCAGCCCTTTGTTTCATA
Source organism: Periophthalmus magnuspinnatus (assembly GCF_009829125.3). Taxonomy (NCBI): domain Eukaryota; kingdom Metazoa; phylum Chordata; class Actinopteri; order Gobiiformes; family Gobiidae; genus Periophthalmus; species Periophthalmus magnuspinnatus. The sequence goes on along the minus strand of NC_047147.1, from coordinate 20,673,877 downwards.
ACAGGTGATAAATTTAAACCCCATCACTGCAGACTCACTGTGTCAGAAGAGAACAACACTGTATAACATGTATTTATAAGGGACTACTATCTCATTTGTTTGTTGAACTTTGATACAGGAACTTTTAATACAAGATCTTGTGATTGTCTACGTCTAAAAACTGACTGCACCAGAACTGAAATGGGGAAAAAAACTTTTGCTGCCCCAAAATGAAATAAATTTCAAGGACATGCAAAACTGTTAGATTGGTGCCACTGCAGCACTTTAATAATCTGGTGATAAACATTTATAATCACACCTGCTCTTGTTTTAAATGTTTTAAATGGACATATGCAGTAATTTGTTTGTGTTTGTTTTTGTTTGTATTGCACTGCATTTTAACAGGGCGCTCATGAAAAAGTGTCTGGTACTCTCATTGGGCTCTCCGTATATTCAATTCAATTCAATTCATTTATTTTTGTAACGCCCAAAATCACAACAACAGTTGTCTCGAAGGGCGTTCATGTTTTGGTTGATGGGGGAAACCGGAGTACCCGGAGGAAACCCATCCAGACACGGGGAGAAACATGAAAAACTCCACACAGAAAGGCCTGGTGACCCGGGGATCGAACCAACCTTCTTGCTGTGAGACATGAGTGATGGCACTCAGTCACCGTGCCGCCAAGACACAAAAAACAAAACAACAGGAAGAATCAGACACAACAAGAAAAATCAGACACAACAGGAAAAATCAGACACAACAGGAAAAATCAGACAACATAAGAAATCGGCCAGGAGACCAGACGAGGAGGAGGAGAGCCGGGCGAGGAGGAGGAGAGCCAGGCAAGGAGGAGGTCCAACTGTCATCGGGGCATCTGAAAGAGATACACTCCACAGGGGGAGTGGGACAGGGGACAACATGTGAATAGCATTGCTGATGAGAAAATAGGGCAAAGTAGAGGATAGTGCTCAGGTTGCCATACTTCCCCCAGCTAGTTACTCCTACTGCAGCTTATCTTATCCCGGGTTTTAATAACCCTAACTCCCTCACTAAGTAACCTGGTCATATGCTATACCGAAGAGGAAGGTTTTAAGCCTGGTCTTAAATACAGAGACTGTGGGGGCCTGTTTAACATCAGCAGGGAGTTGATTCCATAGCACAGGAGCTTGGTAACTGAATGCTCTCCCTCCCACTGTACTTTTGGACACTCTAGGAACCACTAATAGTCCTGCATTCTGAGAGCGGAGTGCTCTGTTTGGCTGGTACGGGACAATAGCATCTTGCAGATAGGATGGGGCCATACCGTTTAGGGCTTTGTATGTCAGGAGGAGGACTTTGAATTTGATTCTAAGCTCGACAGGAAGCCAGTGCAGATATTTTAGTACAGGACTGATGTGGTCTCTTCTTTTAGTTCCTGTTAGGACTCTGGCCGCTGCATTTTGGACCAACTGGAGGCTCCTTATAGTACTTTTGGGGCAGGCGGCAAGCAGGGAATTACAGTAATCAAGTCTGGAAGTAACAAATGCATGGATGAGTTTTTCAGCATCGTTTTTAGGTAAAATATTTCTAATTTTAGTTATATTTCGCAGGTGAAAGTATGCGGTTTTACAAGCTAGGTTTATATGGGCTGTGAATGAGAGATTTTGATCAAATAGGACTCCAAGATTTTTTACAGTAGGGCTAGAAGCTATATTCACATTGTCGAGTGAGAATATCTGGTCTGACAGAGAATCTCTTTGACCTTTGGGACCAACGACAATGACCTCTGTTTTTTCAGGATTTAAGAGCAGGTAATTCAAGGTCATCCAGGTTTTGATGTCCTTCACACAGGCACTGAGTTTATCTATTTGATCAGTCTGATTTGGTTTCATTGATAAGTACAGCTGAGTGTCATCAGCGTAGCAGTGAAAATTAATGCCATGTTTTCTGATATATATAAATAAAGATAAATGAAAAAATATATTAATTTAATGTTTAGTCCTTCTTTAAAACCATTCTAAGTAAACCCGGCCTACAACAAGCCCAGCCTTATAAGTGAAACACAAGATGAACTGAAAAAACGTTGTTGTAGAATCACTGGGTGGAATTATTCTCTGATCAGCCACCACAATGTCATCCCTGTCATTTTAATTTCCTTTTGATACGAAAAAAAGCCCAAATGACATTTCATGCTTGTGCTGTAGGTCCAGGTTGTGTCCATCAGTGAGTACATTTTTTTTTTTTTTTTTGGTTCATAGATTAGAGGGAGAACCCCGAAAAAGACCATGGTATGCATCCAAATATGTCTTCCCTGTCTCCTCCTTTTCTGTAAAACTGAGCTGAACACACATGCCACATTACAGAGAAAAATCAGTTTATGTTGTCATTATACATGAAGTCAGTCAGACATCAGTTTTTGTAACATGAGCGTAGACCACTATGCATTAAATTCAATGATGGTGTGGTGGTTAGATGCAAGATGAGCTGAAGGCCTCTGCTTCCTCAACATCTGAGCCAGAGAAAGAGCCAAAGGTGAAGCAGAGCGGCACCACCACATTACAATAAGTCAATAAAGAAGAGTCTGTTCATAGTCTGTCTTTCACTTTACATGTTTGGGTATGACGTCTTCCAAGTGAACTGAAAATCAGTGAGGGCCATGTTCTTAAACTTGACTCCAAGCTAAAAAAAAACAACAACAAAAAAACAAACAAACCAATGTGATTCTTGGTCTGTACATCTAGAGTAAAGTAAAGTTACCTGCTGTATGATCTGGTTATATGAAGCTGGATCAGACAGAACAGCATCAGTCTGGAGTTTGATTTTAAGATGATATTTCTTAACATCCAAAACTGAAAGTACAAGACAAATTTTTTGTATTAATCAGGCAATTTTAAAAACCTTTGACACTTAAGCCATGAAGTGTTGACTTGTTTCTCTTAAAGGGCCAATATTACAGTATTTTCTGTTTGTTATAATGTTTATTCATCATAAACAGACCTGGAGTTGTGTTTTGTTTCATTCACACAAGTTCAACACACAAACTCTGCATATTTAGGCTGAGTTCTTCTCTCAAACAGAAAACACTCCAACCCTATGATGTCATGTAGTAATACAGGACGTGCTCCACTGTGTTTTTAAACTCCATACACCTTCACTAGAATCAGTTGGATAATTTCAGCCCTAGAATTTCGAATCTCTAATAAGTAAAATGAACCTGTTGTAGGTAGCTGTCAGTCTTTGGATTTATAACATCACAAGGTGGAACAGAGCATTTTGAGCTTTGGAGATCGATAGACAAGCTAATAATGCAAGGCTAATCAAACATGTGTGAATGAAACAAGGCCAGGCATGTTTTTGATGAGGTAACAACATTACAACATGGCTTAAAGATCACATAAGTCAATTTTGCATAATATAGGACCTTTAAACTAAATCAGGTGTAGCCTCACTTTGTTGGCAGAAGAATGGACCCATGAAACTACAGCTCTCATCACTCCACTGATGATTTTCATGAACCCAGGCACAGTGTTCTGCACCATCAAGATTATCTGGCTCACCAGGGGCCCAGTTAACGAAAGATGAGATTTTTCCATTGGACCACACCCAAGGCACTCTGTACAGGCCGATCCACACATTAGTTGATGATGAAATGACTGACGCCACCGCAGTGTTCTCAGCATCGTCCTGGATCATGGCCAGATCTGTGTAGTTCTGTCTGCAGTGGTTCTTTGCTGCGGCCCATGTCATACTGGTAGAAACATAGGTGAACTCCTTTAAACCAGGCTCAGTTGATCCTGTGGTAATAAACACAAGAACACCAGTTCAACATTTCACCGGAGTATTGTTGAAACCTTATGCAGACACAGAAAGGACATGCAAACTAGCACAGAAAAGCCCTACTTGGCATGGAAATCAAAAAATCAAGTGACGCAGAACACTTTGCACATAGAGCCTTTTTTATTACACTTCTAAGGTGTATTAACTACTAACACAACATATTTAGATCACCATTGTTACCATTTATCGTTTTGAAAATGCTATATTCGACAAAAACGTAATAACATATTTTATAAGTCTCATTTTCGTTCCCCCTTCAGAGCGTTATCACAGCACAATCAGCATGTATCCTGCTTATGAAACTACTGCACATCGCATCAAGTTTGTGAAGTTGTAGTGTACAGTTTTGTATCATATTTTTGTATATTTATGGAGAACTGTCATGTGGGAGCATGGGTGATGTAGGTTTGTGAGTTGGAGCATTGTACAGAATCTTACAGCTAACCATAAGGAGGGCTCGAATAAGGCACGGGAGAGATCGCTAACATGCATGGATGATATCTAAAACCTCTTCAGACATGTTTTTGATGAGTGAATAACATAACATGGTAGCAAGCAAAAAAAAAATCTATTTTGTATAATACCCCCTCCTTAAGCTTTAATAAATTAATTTGTAATGCTTTGGTTACATTGTAGTTGAAGTAGTTAGAAAGCCATGTGGAGCCGTAGTCCAAGACAAATAGTAATCGATTTTTAGCAACTAATCTCACAGGCAGCACTCAGGACAGATATAACATGTATATCGGGACAGTTTGCGCCATTTTGGTTCTATCAGACTTTCTTTGACTTTTCGGTGACTTTAATTAGAAGAGATGGCTATTAATCTAAGTACGGAAAACTCAAAATTACATATAAACTGATTTAATACTCATACTTGGGCAGTTTCTGCATGTTTCCTTTGGTGTTTAGATTTGTTTACATTTACATTAGCAACTAGAATAGTAGCAACTAAAACCAATATGGCACAGGTGGCCAAAAATGTGTTTGGACCATTTGATCATGTGCCCATTCAGTCTTACCTGTGAAACAGACAAAAGGAAATGAGCTTTTACAATTATCGTCGGTCCATTGTCCATTTCTCATAGTTACACAGTGTTGTTGTGATCTGAAGTTGTCAGGCTGGGTTGACATCCAATTTTGGTATGCATCAGGGTTTATCTTCCCAGTAGCCGACCATCTCCAGGAGTTAGGAGCGTTTCCCATCACTCCTCGCCAAGCGTAAACACGATCTGACAGTCCAGTCCAACCTCCACCTGCGTTTGTAGGCACCATGTTGTTTTCCTTCATGCTATCGATATTGGCCAGGTCATGGTAATGCCTTATGCAGTAATCTCTAGCGTCAAACCATGTCCTTTTTAAGTCGATGAAGTGGTATCTTATGGGGTGGAAGCACAGTGCTACCTCCAATCCTTGAAAAAAATATTATGTTTGCATGAATTATTTTAACAAAGCTGAACTGTCTTGGGCTCTCATTTATAAAAACTTTACGAGCAATTCTTAATAAAAGTGTAGGTAAGAACAAAAGAAAACATCTACACATTTGCTTCTGGTTTCTTTGAGCTGCTTTATCGCTGAAAACTCTGACGTGCAAAGTTCAGAGTTTGTGGTAACGTTAACAGACGTAACATAGTCCTGTGGTAAATACCTACAAAACCCCTTTACGATTAACACAAAAGCACAGCCTGAATCACTTCTGAAGTACTTCATCTGATAACGCAAAAACTCACACCTCTAACAAATAGTACGTTTGTTGTTCAGTTTTTTATCATTTTTCAATATACTCTGTAACATCTTACCATACGCCAGCAAGACAACAACAATCATCAGCATTTTGTTCTCTCTGTAAAGAAAAAAACAGTCTTACCTACATTGTATTTACATATAATATTAAAACTGTTGTACTCACAGACAGATGACACGTCTAGCCGTAGCCTGCTCTTAAAGTGAATGGGAAACCATAAAGAAGTAAGGACCAGTCCCCTCCAAACATCCAAATAAGCAATACGGCATTTCACTACACAAATGACATGTTCAGAAGGCAACCCCGGCTTGCAAATATATCCAATCATGCGTGTGTGAAGAACAAAGGGAGGGGTTTGGAATACAGCCTGGACATAGTGCAAAGCAATGTTTAGTTTTCATCACATAACAGGCAGTAAACCGTACGCCCACGAACTTGATTCACGTTTAAGTGTCTGGAGTTTGGCCTTAGTGTAATAAAGAACAGTCCAATGAGGTTCATCTGGTATGTGAGATGGTTACGGAAACATGCCCTTCTTGATTCCAATTGTTCTAAGTTTGGGAATTCCTTGACACATTGTAATCCATGACTTGGCGTAACAGTCCAATGGGGTTCGTCTGGTACAGTAAATAAGTCCATGCTCAATGCTAGTGCTAGTTCCGATGTATCTTACACCTAAAGCCAATTCTCCATCCAGCAGGTGTTTCGGGATCGCCTGGTGGTCCACGGAGAAGGGTGTCCCAGGTGTGTGAAAGGATAAAGGCTCCTTCAGCATGGTTGATGGTGTCTGCACCTCGTTTTCTGACTTCAGTGGCCTCCTTAATCCAGTGTTTGAAGTTGTTGTGTTCTGATCCAATGACCTGTGCCCTGTCCCAGTCCTTAATGTGGTTAATTAATTTGCAGTGATCTGATATGCCTCATTTTAGACTTTCCTGGAGTACTTTTTCTTTTTGAACACTGGGGAGGCTCTCTGATGTCTCCTTCTCGCCAGCTACGAGCCAAAACATGTCCACAAGGTAAATACATATCTTCTGAGGTTACCCAACACAATGGCTAAACTGCATCCAGAGAGAGGTCATCAGAGAAAGTTGAGACTAAATATGTGAATTCATGTGGCACGTTAAACACCACTAACCGTATTGGTCCGGTAGATGTTTGGTGACCTGTCCTATGAGACTGGTCTTTTAAAAGCTGTTAGTCATGCTGAGGTATTCTGTGGTACTAGAAAATATGTCCAATAGGCTGTATTAGACAACGTTCAAAGGGAAGATGTATTTCCCTATCCAAATAAGATAGCGGAGTGCTGTCCTGCCTTGCAAAGAATCACATTAAGATCTGTAAATGACATTAGATATGATCTGATACCAGTACCTATGACTTTTTATTAAAAGGATCTAAATGGCTCTATTATATAGAGCAGGCATGCCCAAACTGTGGTCCGGAGACCAAAAGCAGCCCTCAGACCAATTTTTCTTCTTTTTTCTTAAGATTTCAGGTGAATTGGCCCGTGTTACCATAGATAATGATTGTGTCCCATTGAGGATGTGAGCCTGAATACAAAGCACCTTTGTTAGTATATATGCAGATACACTAAAATACAAACAATGTATTTCCCCAGTGCAGAGACCTGAACACAGGACTTATGTGCTCGTACTTCCTGGTTCTCATCAGGACCCGAGCAGGAGTGTTCTGGATGTACTGAAGTTGTGTTAAGGCTCGTTTGGAGAGGCCAGTGAGCAGGACGTTACAGGAGTCTAACCTACTGTTTATTTATTGAGATATTTTAAGTATTGATATTTTTGCATGAGAAAAATCAATACTTTTTATACTCTAGTCAGTATTGATACATACTTATTTTGGTGTCACTACACTGCATTGAATCATAGGTTGTGCATCGAGTGTTTTTAAATATAGGGACCAATGTATTATCCACCTCTGGCCTTACTTCACAGCCCATGTGTCTGGTGTGTGCCGTTTTTTATCCAGGAAGCTCTCCAAACATCAGAGTGCAGAAATATCATGTTGTTTAATATTCTCTTTCCTCTGTTGATACGGACGTGAGGGAAGTATCCATCTCAGGATCCTGACCTCCATAGGAACTCTCTGTATTCTGCACACCGCTCAGACAATGACGCCGGCCATTTAGGTACAAGAGCTATTTGTAGAGACGGGTCACTTCCAAGGCGTTTCGAGGTCTCATCCATTTATAGCGATGTAGTGAATATACGCAGGTCATCTTTACGTGAACAATCCTTCAGATCTGTCAGTCTTTTAGCTGGGCGTGAGGGCATGATCCTAAACAAAACTGGTATATTAATAGTCATACATACATAATCCTTGTGCCTTGAGGTGGTACACTGTTACTTAAAAAAGCATTATAACGACAACTGGAGGCCACCACCTTATGATGTCATTTGGTGGAGTCTTTTTGAGCTTTTCAAGAGACACACTAAATATAGGATTTGAAATGAACCTAATGGATAAAGCACAAGACGAGGTTCTAATGGTCTTGGGTTTTATTTATAAGGAGTGGCATCTTGCAGCTCTGTTTGGGTAGTTGATGTGACAGAGCATTTTTCAAGAATGTTCCACGTTATGTCATTCAACTTAATCTATCTCCATGTTGACAAGGAGGAGGCAGTTTTAGGCGAGATGACTATAGATGTTAAGCCTGGTTCTCACACTACACAAAGTGAGGATCGATCAGCTGTTGAAAAGACGAAAATCTGACAGAGCGAATATCAGGGTCCTGTTCATGATAGAGTCTTCTGCTGTTGCTGGAGCGCACTTGTGTTTACTGTTGGTCACATGCGAGGAGGACTCACTGCAACCAAGATGTCAAAATATCAGACACTGCGGATCAGATCAGGCGCCTTTTTGGCTTGGTTCATGTCTATCTTCTATCTATGACCCATGATTTTGACTCAAGATTTTCCCTACCATCAGAAATCTTGCTGTGGACACCCATCTGTAGAAAGGTTAACTCCATTCTAGCTAATCATCAAAGTGTTTTGCCCCCAGCGAAAAAAAAAAAAAAATAATAATAATAACAAAACACAACTTTTTTCTCGTCTTATGTCATGACATTCTTGTTGCAAAATATTCAACTTCACCCATAGACTGTATAAAGAAGTGGACTAAGGCAATGTGACGTCACCCATAGTGTTCAGCTCCAGTCAAATGAAGCTCATTGAGGCTAGCGGTTATAGGGGCGAAATTTGGAGCCAAGTTCCATATGAGGAATTCCGACTGCGAGTATCAAAGCAACCAGAGAGCCAATCCAGAGCGAGGCTGTTGAAGGTAACGTCCCTTCCCGCCTGCCCCTCTGGTTTAACAAGGAGCGCGTGCTTAGCAACGCTGTCAATCAAACCTGTTGCTTACAGTAGCGGGAGTGACCTCGGGGAAAGAAGGCCCCTGATTTGTCTCTTATTAATGTTCATAACTTCATTTATGGATAAAATAGCAAGATAAAAACCCCAGGATCTTGTAGAGCGGGTTAATACGAACATTTTAAGAGCAAAATGACAAGCCTGACAGCAGCAGTTAGGGGGGGGGACACAGTTTTCCAGTGTAAAGTCGATGGAGCCGGAAGCGTGCCCATGCTCACTTTCTATTTAGAAAGCGGCGGCTAGCACTGTATGATATCACTTCAAGAATAAGAAGAAAATTCCTGGTTTTCCTTGGGTGTGAATTTGTCTATTTCAAGCCACTGGAACTAAGAAATCACCTACTTAATCACATCGGCTTAAGTCCAATGCAAGAGACAGTTGGGCAATAGGCGTAGAACAATAGTCAACCATTTCTATCCCTTCACCTCGTCTTTAAACCCCCAGTCCTTACATACGCTTTACTTTATCCCCCCAAAGGCATCTTCTCCACTTGGTTTCCTTCCAGCAGCGGTTAGCCTCCCCACACGCACAGAGCACACACGCAGACGGCTAATCCTGTTACCGCGGCGACAATGGACAACTCCAACCAGAACCCCGGGCGACTTCAGCCTACCTCCAAGAAAACAGCATGCTTAGATGGTTCAGAGAGGTTTTTGCATAAGTAGTCTAAAGTTAGCTGCAAGTGGCTTCAAGAGACCCAACGGAATTCATGTTTTAATTTAGTTTTTTTTGGCACTTAGTTTAAAGGCGCTGTATGAGATTGTTTCATTTTAAATATTTTGCAGCCGTCCAAAGTAACTCCTCATTTTCCTAACATGTTCATAGCATCCTAATTATTCACCACGATGAGTTTATTCGTTTTTTTCCCAACTTTCAGAGGCTAGAATGTTTTGTCATCACTGTAATGCTAACAACAACTAGCATGCTAAGAGCGCTCCAGCCTTACTTCCAGGTTCTTGAATGATAAAAATGCTTTATAAATAGATGCAGACAGAACACAGCCATCTCATTTGACTTTAAGAGTTGCCTTTACAATGTAATTGATTGAATTGACTGAGTAATTACATGAGAATAATGGTCAGATCCGTGGAGAGGCAAGCTACAGTAAGAATGCTTTCCAAGGTATTTTTGAGCAATAACTTGTAATTGAGTAAATGCACAATGGAGAACTTTAATGTCATACCTTGGAACATTCTAGGCAAAGTAAAAACATCTCCATGGAAACAAGCAATAAGGTACTTTCCATCAGAAAAGTTATACATGATACAGTTTTAAAGGGCCTATATTATTATTATAGTTTGTATCTATATTATAATATTCCATTGTTAAAATAAGACCTTAGCACACAAACTCTGCATATTTAGACGGAGTTCTTCTCTCAAACTGAAACTCTGTTCCACCTCGTAATGTCATGTGGTAATACAGGAAGTGCTCCACCGTGTTTTTAAACTCCATTCACCTCCACTAGAATAATTTGGATAATTTCAGCCCTGGAATTACCAATCACTACTGGACAAAAGGTAAAAGGTTTTTATTAACTGAACTTGAAAACTACCATTTCATGACATCACAAGGTGAAACAGAGCATTTTGAGCTTTGCAGATGATGGACTAGCATTTACTGAAACATGTGCGAATGAACAAAAAAATAACAACATGAGGTAACAACATTATAACATGACTTAACGCTCACAAGAGTCAGTTTTGTATAATTTACGGCCTTTGAGTTATTTAAAATGTGTTTTTATCAGAATAGAAAAGTTAACTTTGCCTTAACCATCACTTGATTCATTATGTGATTGTTGTAGTACATTTAATTACTGCACTTTACATTTTTACTATCCCCATGTTGTCAGTCTACGCCTTTAAAACCACCAACCATCTTAATGCTTCGCTGTCCTGGTCCGGTTAGCGAGCTCTGCCTGTCTGGGGATGACAGCTAAATGACCTTTTCAAAGTGCTAATGCCGTCACTCCCTTGTCATAAGCAGCGGCACAAAGCATGCATATTTATGAGCTAGCATAAACACTAGCCTTACGTCATGCTAGCGGACATCACGCCACTCAGATCTGCCCCCCCAACCCTGACGGAGCACTCAAGCAGGAGGTATAAATGACAGAGCCAGCCCTCATCAAATACAACGTCGGTGGGCCTAACGCATATGTAAGCAGACGATACATTGTGGATATCGGACAGTGCAAACAGCTACATGCCATGAAGCAAACTGTATAAAAGTTATGAATTCTAACTTAAACTTACAGCATTTCTACTTCAAAGATGAGTATGGATGTTATGTATGCACGTTAGTCAGTACATTTACAATAGGCTCCAGCTAAAGGTGATCCATGGTCACTTTTTTATATACAGTGGTCCTTCATTTATTGCTGGGACTACTTTCTAAGAATATCCCGCAATAGCCGAAATCCGCGAAGTATCAGCTTTATTTTTTACAATTATATATGTTTTGCAGCTGTAAAACCCCTCACCGCACACTTTATACACTTTTCTCAGACAGGCATTAACATTTTCTCACATTTCTCTCTTGTTTAAACACTCTCAAAGTTCAAACCTTCGTAGATTATATCCCTCTTCCTCGATTATCACTTTAGATGTGTTGTTCACATGTGCCTCTGCTCCAGGGGTATCCACAGAGGCGATCTATCTGTGCACAGAAACACTTAAGTCCAAAGCGATTCTGAAATTTGTTGGTGCAGAACGTTTCATCGACATTGTGGGTTTTGTCGGGGGGGAAACTTGCAAACATACAGCACTTCAGAGTCACACCGCGATAGAACATTTACGTAAATTTGGCTAAACGCATTCTGTACTGTACAGGAGACACAACACGGCAGTCCCTTAGCCAATCAGGATGCAGAACACAATGCGTGTTCCTATACTGTAAAAAATCATGCAAAATTACACAAAAAAAATCTATTGAAACAGCAAGACCGCAAAAGATAAACCATGATATGTCGAGGGACCACTGTAGTGCTTTTCCACTTTCAAGACACTCAAAGCACTTTACATCAAGGAACAACTCACCCATTCACACACACATTCATACACCAGTGTACACAGACACCAGGGGCGAGGTGGGTTAAGTGTCTTGCCCAGGGACACAAAAGCAGCATTCATCTGTGGGACCTGGAATCGCACCGCCAACCTTTTTGTCAGTGGCTCTGCAACTGCATATTTAGGTTGAGTTCTTCTCTCAAATAGAAAGCACTCTGCTCCACCATGTGATGTCATGTGGTAATGCAAGTTTTTGAGATGAGTGTTCTTCAGCATTGTTTCCATAAATTGCAAGATTAGTAAAGTAAAGAAGAAATAGGTGATACTTTGGGCAAATCGGTGTGCTGGTGGACCAAAAAGGTTCGTGAGACCTATAACGAGTTAAGACAACTTTAATTACCCGCTTCCTCCTTTCACGGTTTGAAAATCAGTTACCCCAGCTAATAAAATTTTATTCCAAAGTACATATTGCTCTTTTAACACAACCACTCTCCATCCGTGACAATACAAACCAGGAATTCCATTAATATCGCCAACAAACTCTACTGAACTCTGCTTGGGTTCACTGTTGTTTCACTCATTCACTGTTCCGCGCTGATGAGCTTTGACGTGCGTGTCGAAACAACGGAGACCCCGGCTAGGCTACGTTGTTAGCTTATCACTCACCCTCACCTGTCAAGGACTTACCGAGACCTGCGATTAGCGCGCGATGAGTTCCGACACGCCGATGAGTGACGGGGCTGACGCCAGCCAAAAAAGTTAATGCTACAGGAATGGAAGAGGGCGTGGTCTAAGTAAAGGTATTAAGCGAAGGATTAAAATATTGGCAGCGTCGTTGAGTTAAGAAGTTATTTTAAGTGCTTTGTTTGTTATTGCAGTTGTCAGTCAAATACGTGTGATGGTTGTGTAATGCCGGTTTCGTAGCGGAGACGCAGAGAGAATCGTGGAAAATAAGTCCTAGATTATGGTGGAATCGGAGATAACGGTGACTCATAGTGGGATTTGTTTGGGTGAAGAAGTAAGGCAAGACACGCCCTTTAAAGTGCTAAATGCAAACATAATTATTCGTAAATGAGTACTTGAGAAAGGATTACGAAATGGAACTTAAGTAAACACTTTGGCGCGGCTTTTGTTTTGAAATCTCGTGTTTCTCATGCATTTAAGCACAATTTGTTTTGCCCCAGTGCAGATATGTTGTATAAGCAGCTCTTGAGGTCAAAATAAGTCAGCTGTGTTCTGTCTGCTATAAAGTGTTGTATGGTCCAATTATCAAACAGTGCGGTCTTAGCATGCTAGTTGTTGTTACCATTACCTTGGCAGCAAAACTCTGCTTTGTTCTGAAACTCTTATAAACTCATCGCTGTGGATAATTAGGAAGCTCGGAATGCATAAGATAAGTGAGGAATAACTTTGGACTAGTTGTGTTTATCACATTTTACCAGTTCCAGTGCTCCTGACGGGTTGCCCCAGTGGTGAAAGGATGGGTCAAATGCAGAGGAAAATAAAGTGTACCTTAACCTTTTAAGACAATTACATCAGCCTGTATAATCCCTCAATAGTAGCAAAAGAAAAATTGTGTTATATCAGCTGGGTAAAAGCTTTAGAACGAAGACGTGTGGCTGCTCATCCAAGTTACATAAACCTTGCCCTGCCCCTAATGGCTGCTCTCATACTGACTCATATTTTTTTTTCCTTGTTTTGATTTAGGACTGAGGATGGAGTTATAAATAGGACATAAACAATGATAAAAGTCAAATCAGGTACAGGTACACTGCCTGGCCAAAAAAAAGGTCGGCACCAAAAAAAAAAGGGACCGTCTTTAGCTTTGATTACAGCACATATTCACTGTGGCATTGTTTCGATTTCGCTTCTGCAATGGCACAAGATTTATTTCCATCCAGTCTTGCATTCATTTTTCACCAAAATGTTGCATTGATGATGGTAGAGTCTGACGCTGCACAAAGCTTCTCCAGCACATCCCAAAGATTCTCAATGGGGTTAAGGTCTGGACTCTGTGGTGGACAATCCATGTGTGAAAATGATGTCTCATGCTCCTGAACCACTCTGTCACAATTTGAGCCCGATGAATCCTGGCATTGTCATCTTGGAATATGCCCGTGACATCATGGAAGAAAAAATCCATTGATGGAATAACCTGGTCATTCAGTATATTCAGGTGTCAGCTGACCTCATTCTTTGAGCACAGACTGTTGCTGAACCTAGACCTGACCAACTGCAGCAACCCCAACATATTTGCTTAGTTAAATTCAGGTGGCGACTTTTTTTTTGGCCAAGCAGTGTATTTGAGGCTTGATTTCTCAGAAAATGTCAGTTTTGCACCTGTCTCATCCTTTGCGTGTTATTAATTCATTCCATACTCAGTGGTGGAAGCCAAGCTGCCGACACTCACTGTCACACATCGCATTCATACTAAGGAGCAGTCCCAGCAGTCTCCCGTCCAAGTACCAACCAGGCCCGACCCTACTTAGCTTCTGAGATCTGTCGAAATCAGACATTGGCATTGAAGTCAACGAAATCTGCTACTTGCGAACAAAAAGTCAACTGACCTTTTCCTATTAATCAGCCATTTTAGATTCATACTTTGGTTTACAATTGACAAAATGCAAAATAATGATCTACACAAGTAACAGCCAAAATGGTATTATATTGTTTAGCATTCGGTATGACTTTTAGCTTTTGTACAAAACGAATCAATTTGAACATAACCGTTTTCCTGGCTTGTTCTTGTGCACATGAGTCACAGCCCTAACCCGAGGAAGTGTGCTCGCTGATGAGGGAAGTCGGAGGTGTTGTGGGGGGTCAGCCGGGAGGAAGAGGACCCGAGGTGTGGGGTGCCCGAGGTGCGAGGGGCCGAGCGTCCAGAGCAGCACACGGGGGACCACAGAGGATTTCACACCACTCCTGGACAATGGATCAGGCCTAACCCAGAGTTTATGCACATTATTAACAAGTCCACCTCCCACAGACCAAGTGCAACAGAGCAGCAGGTCGGGCCATGCTCTGTGGAGTTAACACTACAGCTGATACTACATCTGATACTAGAGTGCAGTTCTGATAAATAATGAAGTTTGCGACATATAGATCCGTACTATATATACTACCAGTTAAAAGTTTGGACGCATCTTTTGTTTTGTCTTCATTTCCAGGATTATTTACATTATCGATTCTCTCTGAAAGCATCAAAACTATGAATGGACAAATATGGAATATAATAAACCAAAAATACATTCAAAATGACTGTAAAATAGCCACTCTTTTCTTTGAACCCTGGTTTGCACTTTTGTTATTTCTTGACCCTGACGTGGCACAGCTGTGAAGGAAAAAACATTTCAGGAGACTTTCATCATGAAGCTGAGAGATGTTGTTCTAAATAGTGAAGTCTGGGACAGTTCTCATACAAATCTATTGAAATAAACAATATATTTGCTATTTCAGTTAAACTCACTCTGGAGTTAACAAGTAATGATAATAATAATGCACTGGTTAATTATATATCGCCTTTCAATACACCCAAACGGCTTTATATAACTCTGTGGTGGTAAGTGACCTTGAGGGTTACGGGACGCTCATCTGAGGTCACAGTGATTTCAAGATCAAATTTTTTTTGTTATTATTTCTTTAAACTGTATATTTTTGGTAAATAAGTCCTATTGTGCTTGTCTTTGTTATACAGTATAATCTATGACACCCGTGGACTTTTTTAAATCACGGTATTCATCTGAAACGACTTAATAAAAGAAAATCCACAAACTTCCATTTTAGAAAACTGTGGAGCCCAGTGGGAACACATGGGAGCTCAGGTGAGTAAATGAGAAAGAAACTAATATAATATGGTTGAAAACTCTGAAAAGTCTATTTTTCAGAATAAGTTTGCTTTAAATTTGTTCCAATAACATAATAATCTATAGAAACCATTAAAACCATATAGAAACATTAATCCTGATTCATTCCATTTTAACACTTGAAATGACCTCTTTCAATTTCACTCTGTTGTGACGGTGACGAGCATAGATCAAGCATAGACAAGGCAGATAAGGTGTCTTGCTTAAGGACACAATGGGAGAATGCACCAGAGCCACTGCTGTCCCACTGTGGCACTTGATATTCCCAGCAGTCAGTTGGCATTGAGGGATATGTGTATTGCCCAGTTAGTAACAACAGTATGTACTCCATTGAGGTCTTGACCCTTTGGCTGGTGGACAGACACTTAACGCACTGTGACCACATAGTTTATAAAGGTGAGGTTAGTTTTATTTTTTTCAGACCAAGGTCACGTGATGCTGCTGTGACGTGTCCCGTGAGTTTAGTGTTTTGTTTGTGAAATGGTCATACAAATGATATTTTAAAAAATACAAATATTTCACTAATTGGGTATTTTGCTGGGTTTTGGTTACATCAAAACATTCTATAGGCCAATCATATTTAATACAGAGGCAGTAGTGGGGCAGCTAAAATGAATGCTGTTAAAATGCAGATTAGGTTGTAACACAAGAAGTTAATCAGTCTAGTTGCGAGTTTGTGAGTTTATCTTTTGGATATTTTATGGCAAAGTACAATGTAATCCATAGGAAAAACTAGCTCTTCCCCCCATCTGACACCATCACATTTGAGAATCTAACAACCACCAATTGATACTTAGCAATGACATCATGCTGGGGGTGTTCTACATGTACCTCTATGGTGGAATGTTCAGCAGTTACAATCAAGACAAAATGTATACATTAGTAAACACTGTCAAAAAGTTTTAAGATAGTGTGAAAATGCATCCTCAGGAGCCTGTGATCAATATGAGTGTTCAGTGTCCTGTTTAGGTGTTTGATTTTCAACAAAAAGGTGACAGTGACAAACTGAAAAACCTTCTGCTAATGCTAGCTAGCTTGTGCCTGTACTTTTATGTGTAATATACTTGTTTAACAGCGCAAATCAGCTCACCTGTTGTAGTTCTGTGTCAATTCTTCATTGTCAGATTGTGCTCAAATAAACCTCAGATTAAAGTCTAACCAACCCTCAGACAGAGCATGCCTACAGTTAGCATTACACGGGAATATTGATGACATCAGCTGCAAAGTATCAATAGAAAGCTAAATAATTGTCTGTGCTAATTCATTGGACTAACCAAAGTGGAAATAATACATACAGCGTCTCACCTCATCAGCCTGCTCCTGCCTTGACCTGTGGGTGAAAGTGGTTGGACTCTCGGTGCAGGTCGGCTTATACGCAGACTCCTCTGATAGATGTTTCCCCTCCATAATGAGTGTGAAAAATGTGTTTCCTCTTCTCTTCTGTCTACAACCTCAGCTGGGCACTGGTTACTGTATTCTCCAAAGCTGGCAGGGCGGAGGGGGGATATGATAAACTTTTGATTGGATTTAACCTTCAATGTACTAAAGTGTATTTAAAGGTCCTATATTATACAAAATGTACACTTGTGAGCTTTAAGCCATATAATAATACTGTTACCTCCTCAAAAACAACGCTCAAAATGCTCTGTTCCACCTTGTGATGTCATGAAGCAGTAGTTGCAGCTACCTTTTTATGTCTATGAACTAATTTGAACAGGATTGAACCACAAACCCTTGGGTTGTTGGGTGATTACTCTAACCACTAAGCAACTGCCGGCAGTGCTTAGTGATTCCAAAAATGACTGAAAACAATAGCTGCATTTTACTGATCATAACCTGTACCTGTAAAACTATTGAGCCCAGACGTCCCTGTTTACCTTGGATAGTCCCAGATTTGAGCCTGGGTCCAGGTAGATTCATCCAAAACCAGTGATTTGTCCCAGTTTTAAGTAAGACATGTCCCTTTTGTCCTGATTCTTGACCTGTTTGAAAACCATGAACAGTAAATGATTTCACCAAAATTGAGAACAGCTTGAAAATGATCAGAACACCAAAAATACACCTCGCTGCACTGACAGACATCTCTCAGATTATATACTGACTCAAGTTTGTCGTGAAATTCATCTGAATGAGCCATGAAAGGACCTAGTTCATAGTGATGTTCTTAATGTTCTTACACCGGCTCCTGTGGCTCAGAGAATAGACTTTAAAGCTCCCACATGTTAGTGTCACGTGAACCATCTCGCTCAGAGGACTTCAGGGACCTGTTGTACCTGCTGTAGTCCTGATTTAGTTCTGGTTTTGTGCTGGTTCAGTCTTGGCCTCCGGCTGGTGCTACACTTCCACTACGTTCCTCCATTACGGTTTAAAAGAAAAGTATTCCTTCCTCAGACTTCAGATCTGGTAAGTTCGAGACGGTATCTACCAACACAACTGGATGCTTTAGTTCAAGACCCAACTCTCAACCAGGCAACCCCGGAGGTACATCCTGTTATATTTTTAATGCTCTGCTCCTCTCTGCTCCGGCAAAAGTCCACCAACATCCTCCACCCCAACCCTTAGGGGCATCGGTGTAGGTCAACCTGTCAGAAACGTTGAATTGACCTGAAAAACCCACAAAGATCTCATGGCATTTTTGACGCAGCCTTGGAGTTCTCTGTCTTTCAAAGAACTGTCATGGGCGGACGGGTGTTTCTCCTTGTAAGTGCGAGATGATTGACGCCTGCTTTGGAATGTTGCAAGATTTTGATATATATTTTTTAACAGTTCCGCGTCAAGGTTGCCCACGAATCTCGCTAATCGTAGCCTCTGGTAAGCTTCACCTGACAGTTGTTGAGGAATTGTTGACATGTTTTGCGGAAAGGAGCATGCCCGACGTTTTTTTTTCTTTTTTTTTTTGGCCCTTAAGCTCTTCGGGAATTTTTGGGAACGCTGAAAGGATTTTGATTGTGTGTTCAAGTATTTAAAAAGGCATGGCAAATATTCCGAAGCCTGCCCAAGAAGCGGAAACAATAGATGTAGCACGGCGTTCGTGGTTTAATCGGGCGGAACAAAACAGAGCAGGGCTATTGGGAGAAGGGGGAAAGGCTACGAAAGTTCCAAAGGTTGACCCAAATATTGATTTAAATCAAGCTAACAGTGTAACACGCTGGTTTATCCATGGAAAACTATTTTTAAGGGATCAAATGTTGACTATCAAGGTAAATATAAGGAACATATTAGTCAATATATTACTCAAAATTCAGTTTTAAGCTCCTCATAAACAGACCTGGAGTTGTGTTTTGTTTCATTCACACATGTTTGAGTCACCCTTTATTATTAGTCTGTTTACATCTCCAAAGCTCAAAATGCTCTGTTCCACCTTGTGATGTCATCAAATTGTAGTTTTCAAGTTAAGAGCTACATTTTGCATTTTGGTCAGTAGAGTTTGTCAATTCCGAGCCTGAAATTCTAAAATGATTCTAGTGAAGGTGTATGGAGTTTAAAAACACAGCGGAGCACTTCCTGTATTACCTCATGACATCACAAGGTGGAACAGAGTGTTTTCAGTTTGAGAGAAGAACTCTAATAAATCTAAATATGCAGGGTTTATGTGTTAAAAATGTGTGAATGAACCAAAACACAACTCCAGGTCTGTTTAAGATGAGGAAACAACATTATAATATTGTATTTTTATACTTTTCTCGCTCATCTCCATGGAGATGTTATTGCTCTGCCTTGAATGTTCCACAGGGGAATGTTATCTGGGGACACTTACGTCAGGTTCCTGAAATTTAAAATCAAAATCTTACATACAGCTCTTTTAATGCGCGTAACCTAATATAAAGTGTGTTGAATGTTCCGCAGCATGGCATTACGCTTAATCATATGCCATTTACTTATTCAATGTTTGAAGTTTATATTCATCAAAAATACATAGAAAAACATGCATTCGTACTGTGAGAGGGTTGCATTTCCACAGATCTGACCTGTAACTTGGGTTATAGCGGCATCACCTTGATAAAATATAATGTTTTTTTTTTTTGTTTTTTTTTTAAAGATGGACTAGGACTTTGTAACTTCAGATGCACCACTCTCTTATTTCATTTATTTATTTATTTTTTTACTTTTTATTTTTATTATTTTGTAAAATTCCTCTTTAATGAAGCATGCGCCCTGCAGCAGTGTTTAAACGGATTACAATATGGTCTTTGTCAGCACTTAAGGTCTGTATAGCTGTGCCTCAGGATATCCTCTCCCCAAACGGAAAAATTGGCCTATTTTCTCTTTCTTTTTTCTTTTTCTCTTTTTTCCCTCATTCTGCTCATCATTTTAACACTTCTGAAGCACAGGCAGTTAACAGGATTAGAGAGACGACAGGAGACAATGAGAGGTAAAAGTCCGCCAATAGACAATACGAGGATGTACAGATTATGTGAGAACAACGAAAACTAATATTACCATTTCAATCTATTTAAAAAGTGAAAGTAAATTTAACTCAAAAAGTGTAACTCGTCAGGACTCGGGTTTGTTTTATGTTGATGGGGAAACTGGTCGCTTGTTGTTACCTTAGGAACAGGGTTATATACATGTGTAAGGTTAGAATTAGGCCACGGTAGATGAAGTACTCTGTTTTGTTACTTAAGTACAAGTACAGATACAGAGGAACAAAAAGTTGAGTTGAGTCAAGTAAAAGTAAAACATGAAAAAAATCTACTATAGTAAAATTATGTGTAAATGTAGTGATACTGATTCAAAATGACACGTATTTTGGTCAACAGTTGCAATATGAATCAATTTTTCTCATGAATTTTGTGTATTTATTTTAGTTTACTCAAAGCCGAAGCTTGAACTCAGGATGTTTCAAAATAAATCCTCAAATCATATGAAAAGTACTTTTTACGAACTCCGGTTCAAAAATGTAGTGGAGTAGAAAGTACAGATACCTGCTCTCAAATGAAGTAAAAGTAAAAAGTATCCACTGTAAAATCTAGTAGAGAAACTTACAAATTCTACTTAAGAACAGTACTTTACTACTTTTACTTCATTACATTCCATCACTGAAATTAGGAAAAGGTTAGGATTAGGATTTGGTTAAGGTTAGGATTAAGAAATTGGTATGGTTATGGTTATGGTTATGATTACAAAGTTGGTTCTGTCCCTCCAAAACAAACCAACTTCGAATTACACTATAGGACACTGTGTGCACAATTATAATACCATGATATGATGTTAAAATCCTAAATATAATCCATATCTATGTTGAAAACAATGCCAAATATTGCATAAATGTAGGTATATCTTTTTGACAAGCTATGTTATTGTTATTATTTTTTGGTGGAGCTGTTGATTTGATGCATATCTCAATAAGACACATCAAGCTTCTCAGAATACCCAGCTACTCATACACCAGAAGAACATGCAAATAGCCCAAAGAAAGCTCTCACACAGCCTGGGAATTGAATCCGGGACCTTCTTACTGTAGGGAAGCCTGATGTGGAAAACCATGTGGAATGTTCTGCCAAATAATATAAAGTTGAAACATTGACAAGTGGACTAAATCAGTGTGAGGTCACCAATAGCGTTCAGCTCCAGTCAAATAAAACTCATTAAGGCTAGAAGTTATAGGAGCGAATTTAGAGAGTTCCGACCGCGAGTAACATAGCAACCACAGAGCCAATCCGGAGCATCGCTGGTTTAGCAGGGAGCGGCCGCTTAGCAACGCTGTCAATCAAGCCTGTTGCTAACGCTATTGGGGAAAGAAGAAGCCTGATTTGTCTGTTATTAATGTTCATATCCGGAGTTACGGACAAAGTAGTGAAATAAAAACACCAGGATCATATAGAGCGGGTTAATACGAATATTTTAAAACCACAAATACTAAGTCAGGCATGCCCAAACTGTGGCCCGGGGGCAAAATGCGGCCCTCAGACCAATTTTTCTTGGCCCTCAAGCTTCCAGGTGAATTGGTCCATATTACCTTAAACAGTACTTTTTACTGTATGTAAGCATGAACAAAGATCTAGTAGTTCAGCCTAACTTGTAATAATAATTGAAGTATTCACTGTATTGGTGACCGGTCTATGGCCCTCAATCGGCCCTCAGCTTTGTCTGTGTTTTTATATGTGGCCCTTAATGAGAAAAATTTGGACACCCCTGGACTAAGTGAATTGGAGTTGACAGAGCCGGAAGCGCACCGATGCTCACTTCCTGTTTGGAACGTGACGTCTAGCGTGTTAGCTACCTCCATGTATATATACAGTCTATGATTCAGACAGCACACAGCTCACTTATGTCAACCTCAAGAGCTGCTTATACTATTATAATATTTAACTTGACTACATGGGGAAAATGAGGTACAACCATTTTAATAAGGGTCAAACAAATACACCAAACACCAAACTGATTCCTTACAAGTATGCAAATTAGCAGCCAGTTAGACGTCAATAAGTTTATCTTAAAATGAAGTGTTAAAGCTAAAGTTCAGCTATTCAGGCTACATGTTATAAACCCAATACTGAGGTGTACAAAAACGCCAAAATACCGCATGATATACAGTAAGTAAACCTCATATCCTCTTTCTCATCCTCCTGTCACCTCCCCTCTCTGTCCCTCTCCTCCTCTCCCCGCTGACCTCCTCTCCATCTGCCACTCTCTCTCCCACTAAATCAATATGGAGTCCATTTGCCATATCATACAGTAGGTCTGGAGCTCCGGAAGGTAATGACGCGCCGATAACCCCAGGGTGAGGCTCTTGGGGCTGGGTTATGCTTGGATCAATACCCCCCGGTACAGTGTGACAGCCTGGTGCTTAAATGACACTAAGGGAAAACCAAATATTCTGTACTGACGTGGAGTAAATGGATCTAAAGGACACATATATGCAAAATGTACATTTTTGAGCTTTTAGCCACGTTGTCTTCTCATCAAAAATATACCTGGAGTTGCATTTTGCTTCACACTTTTTTCATAAATTAATACATGAAAAAAATTCATCCATTAATCTAAAGTTGACTGCCGAACCTCAAAAATGCACCATTTACATTTTGCCTGGATTGTTGCGTCACAGGCAAAAATCCAAACTTTTCCTTCATACCGGACTGGAGGTATATGGAAGAGTGTGATTGGTCTAACAGGTATCAACACTTAAAACTCCGTCCCTGCAGCCAGGTGTTTATAATCAGAAACATTTGTGTGTGATCAGGGCAGTTTTGTGTGCTGTCACCATGTACTTGAAGTTGCAGAGGCCACTGGAAGCCGCACAAACTTTGATTTTGGAGTTTTTGACCAGAAACCAGCAAATTTACCTGGTTTGCACTAAAATTTCCCCAAAAATGAGTAGGATCAGTAGAGATTTGAAATATTGATATGCCCAATATGCAGTTTAGTAGCAAAAAAAAAAAAAAAAAAAAAAAAAGTTTATTTAGTGTTTAGCTCCAATTTAGCTCCTTGACAGTGACAAATACCCCTCTGGTTATAACACTGGCACATTTAAAGAAAAACGCTGATTAATATTAAATGTCCCTGCTATATATATTTTTTAAAAGTATGCACCAGTCCATGTGTTGGTAATATGGTAATCGCTATGGCAACAGTCCTAAATTTGTATCATTCTAAAGCCCATACATATACACACATTACCCAGGTTGCATTTTGCCCTCACCATTATCCATTTTGGGGTCATACAAAGGGGTCACGCTGAAGGGTGATTCTTGTCTGTCCCGGGGCGCTACAGTCATCTGCACCCCTATGACATCACTACCCCCCACCTCGCCCTATACCCTCCTTTCACCCCCACCCAACCCCACCCTCTCAAACTCACCATGGGCCCTTTGTTTTTCCACTTAAAAACCGGCCGGCTGCTTCCTACACGTGGATCTAATACCCTCATTAATGATATATGACAGTGCGGATCAATGGGAGGGTGGTGTGTAGGACTGTCTGAGCGCACGCGGCAGTGATGGGGGGTTAGGGGGCGGGGTAAAAGGAGGGGTAAAAGGGGGGTAATATTGGCTTAATGGGAACATGCTGTTGAACAACTTAGAGACCCGACTAGTGCTGGATACATTACATTTGGTGGAGGAGAGGCGGGATGGCTCAGAATGCTTTGTGTTGATTGTTGTATATGGGGTCACATTGTTAACATTTGAATGCTGAATTATGGAAAGTAATGGATTATAATTTTAGATTTGCCTATTGCATTTTTATGTTGTGTTATTTTATAGATGGCTTCAGGATTTCATAGATTTGCATGTATCAAAGAGCCCATATTATGCAGTTTTCTGATCTATGTTATAATGTTTCCTCATCACAAACAGACCTGGAGTTTATTTATGTTATGTTATGATATCATGTGGTAAAAGTGAAATTGCTCCACTCGATTTGGATAACTCCACCCTGGAATTGCCAATCTCTGCTAAAGACGGCTGGTAACTTGAAAACTACCACTTCATGACATCACAAGGTGGAACAGAGCATTTTGAGCTTTGGAGATGTAGACAACACAGCCAAAATCTGCAGGGTTTGTGTGTTAAACATGTGTAAATGAAACAAAACACAACTCCAGGTCTGTTTTTGATGAGGTAACAACATAATTACTTAAAGCTCAAGAGTCAATTTTGTGTAATAGAGACTTTCAATTTTATATTTAAGTTAAAGACATATTGCTTATGTCTGCTATGTAGTTATAATCTATGACACCTGTGGATCATTATGTAATCATTTTGAAGAAAGTGTTAGAAAACTGTGGTGCCCAATGGGAGCTGACGCCACCGTAAACGTCATGACGACAAAGAGCAGCTGTCAGCACCTCCGAATAGCAGCATCCTACGTGTATCACAGATTAAGAAAATTAAATTGGAGAACGAAGTATGTACATCACAGTGGGCTTGTACCGGTGGCTGAAAAAAAGAATGACTCAAACATGTACGAATCACTCTAAATACAATTTTGAGAGTGAAACAGAAGGAAACAACTATAACGTGGCTAAAAGCTCTGAAAAGTTGATTTTGCGGAATAGCTCCACTTAAAAAATTCAACTAATTGTATCCCAAAAGCTTTCAGGAAGTAGAAACATAAATAAGCAAATAAAGCCTGAGGAAGGATATTACCAAATCCAATGGAAATAAATACAAACTGTACCAAAGATAAACCAATTTCTTTTATTGGGCTTTTTGTGCTAGACCAAAATTTCATATTTTAAAATCTATTTGCGCTAAAGAAAAGTCGCATTCCCTGACATAACTGGTTGCGTAACTATTTCATGTAAAGATTTAAAGATTGAAACACAAGAGAAGTAACCTTAGTAACCTTAGTATTATCTGGATTCCCTTACTGCCGTATCTACCACTACGAAATAACCTCACCGTATACCATTTATAAGAAATACAGGATTAAAAAAACTTGCCGATATGAAGTCGGATTGCCCTCTCCACACTTCAAATATATGTCGGATCATTGCCCGAACAACATCATTAAGCCTTAATTCCTGGATTTTTTGTTGTGATTTGTATGTATTTTTTATTATTGTAAATGATTTTTTTTCTTTTTTTGCCTATACACAGCTTAAGAATGTCTTTTTTTATGTATCAGTTTCACAGCTTTCAGGAAGTAGAACCACAAATAAGCTAATGAAACACGAAGAAGGATCCATCGCCAAATCCAATGTGAATAATTACAAACTGTACCAAAGTTAAACCAATTTCTTTTATTGGGCTGTTTATGCTGGTTAAAATTTCATATTTTAAAATCAATTTGCGGTGAAGAAACGTCACATTCCTTGTATCTGTACTACAATCTAGTCAGCGTAACCATAGAGATTGAAACACAAGAGAAGTAATAGAACCTTAATATTATCTGGATTCCCTTACCGCCGTATCTACCACTACTACATAACCTTACCGTATCCCATTTATAAGAAATATGGGATTAAAAAACCTGCCGATATGAAGTCGGATTGCCCTCTCCGCGCGTCAAATATATGGTTGACTATCGCTCCAACGCCCAAACAACATCCCATAGCTCGAGATTGAATTCCTGTTTACCGCGTTCCAAGGTTGACTGTAGACTTATAACCGCTAAAACCCAAGTACGCCACACTTGACCCCGCGACATTCTATTTGCCGAGACCCGTCGCCGCGGTGATAGCGTGCAATAAAGCCGGCTAGATCAAACTTTGGTGGACCTATCCGAGGACCTATCTGTTCCCTGGCAAGCATTCAACACTTTATTCCCTTATTGCATAGCTCTCTCTCCCAGAATGCCATTTTTATCCACATATCCAGCCAGTGAATCACCATTAAAAGGCCCCATCAAGCTGTCAGGATGGGGGGGTTGCGATGGGGGGGGGCGGTGCAGGTGCAGTGGAGCAGCTTTTCTACACAATAAACAAGGACTAGAATGGGAGTAATTGTAGTCCATTCTGTTCCAGGCTCTTCAAGTGCAGATAATAGGTTTTCATGGTTTTGTTTTAATTGCGTGGTTTGGTGGGATAGTACCTGTAGTAAATGTTTATCATAGTCTTACATCAGTTAAGTATGGCTTTGTGAAGTTTTGTTGAATAAAATTGTTAATTACAGGAAGTAGCGCTGGGTTCTATGCATAGACTGTATATATAAATGGACATAGCTAACCCGCGAGCCGCTGCGTTCCAAAAATGTTCGTATTAACCCGCTCTACATCCTGGTGTTTTTATTTCACTATTGTTTCCGTAACTCAAGATATGAACATTAATACGAGACAAATCAGCTGCCTTATTTCCCTGACGTCGCTCCCACTAGCGTTAGCAACAGGTTTGATCGACAGCATGAGTAACGCCAAACTCACTTAGTCCACTTCTTTGTACGGTCTATGGTCCTACGTTTACCTATGTTATCAATGCACAAAATTCAATCCAAAATTCAGAGATGATTTACGTGCAAGAAACATGTATTTCTGACTAAACATTAATTTATCAAAGTAAAGGCATTGTTGTGTATTTTATGTTGTCAATCCATAACTATGGTGTAAATTAGATGAGTCTTGGCCACAGTTTACGGTACAGTTGCTAGGTTATGGAATTAGCTCTACCTGTTGTTGGGTTTCAGATGACATCACATAATTTCATAAAACAATAATATTTAATACAGATGGGGGCAGCAAAAATTAATATTGTTAAAATGCAGATTCATGTTCATTGTAATACAGTGAGATCTTGGGTCTAGTCATTGATAAAAATGATCAGGTTCAACATTTGTGAATTTACCTATTGGATATTTCAGGGCAAAGTACAATGTAATAAATAGGGAAATAAATGTGGATGTACCGTATTTTCCGAACTATAAGTCACAGTTTTTTTCATACTTTGGCCTGGGGTGTGACTTATACTCTCTAGACCAGTGGTTGTTAAACTGGGAATGTGAGGTTTTGTTCTTTCATTTGTGCTTGTACTGTCTGCCCGTGCCTCCAGGTGTTTTTTGGGGCGTCTCCTAAAAAAAATGACATAATAGTTCTGATTTAACTAATACAACAAAGACAACAACCTGATTTTGTTAAAAGAGGGTTTAAACTGTCAGAAAAATGCCTTCCTGGTGTGTGAATAGTCTCTGCATTTTAGATAGACTTCTCAGAGTTGGTGATACAGATAGACCCCGCTGGTGTAGGTGCACTTATGCTGGTATACTGCATAAGTGTCGGTGGTACTCAGAGGGGCCAATAGCACAGATTGGCCCAGGGCAGCTGTAGCTAGTAGCTGATCAACACAGTGTGGAGTTAAAGAAGAACGCAATGTAAAGAGCTTTGGGTGTGTTGAAACGTGCAATATAAATCCAATAGAATATTATGCATTATTATTATTAGAATGAGTAAATGGGAAATACTTTGAGGAAATAAAAGATAAATAAATATTGAAGCTTTAAGCAATCTAAAATTTTGACAGTCAGTACCTGCAGGCCTGACTGCTTTGTGTGACCACTTCTCAAACAGAGCGTTTTGTGCTTGGATAATCGCTGACAGTAAAAAGCCTAAACTTCCTCACATCTGACAACTTTCCATTCATTATCTCATCTCCATAATTTCCACGCTTTTTTTTTTCTTTCTAGCAGCAAAATGTTTGACTTAACCATCGGAGACACCAGACAATTACCCGCTAGTTTCGCCTCTCCAAGGTCATCACGAAAGAATGGAAGCGTCCCAGAAAAACAAATACGTAGCATAGTGTACTTGTCACACGCTTCGCTAGCACATGTGAGGCCTGTCTACTTTCCTTTTATTCTCAAATAAATTGCCCCAAGATGCGCTTTAATGTGTCCGGCATAAGCCCAAGGAAAAAGGGGCATTTTTCACGATTTGGGAAAGTGGTACAGAGAGTTTATAGTCTTTATTGGCGTTTTGAGTGACACCAGTGGTCCATTAGGGAATTACGCACCCCAAAATGGGCCGCGAAAAATGGTCTGGAAGAGTTTTTCTATCGGACGTAAAAGTGAAGGAAAAACTGTAAAGTGAGGGACAATTAGGTAAGTGATGAATAAAATGAGATTGTTGTTATGATGTTACTAAGAGCGTTTTAACCGTGATTATACATTCACTCCACACTCGGTGACGGTGAGATACTACCTGTAGCCGCAGTTGCCCTTGAGCAGACTGACGGAATCAAGTCTGTCAATCTGCACCATCGAGGGAATGTGGATAAAGTGCTTTGCCTAAGGACACAACGACACGGGCGTCCCAATGTGGCACCTGATATTCCCAGTGGTGTCCCAGCCAAGTTCTAACCAGGCCCAGTCCTGCTTAGCTTATGCGATTGGACGAGATCAGGCTTTGATCAGGAGGTTTGGCCATCAATAAAACAGTGGCAGGTCTACAAGACTGTATAAAGAAGTGGACTAAGGGAGTGTAGCATTCGGTTGCAACCCAATGAAGCCAATCGAGGCTATAGAAGTTCCTTTGAAAGTCCAAATGTACAGCTGGCGACCTCAGGTAAAGAAGGTAAGAAGGCAACTCAATGGTCTGTTATTAATGTTCCTGTCTTGATTTATGGACAAAATAGCAAAATAAAAAACACCAGGATCAAGTCAGAACTATTTTGGACCCATGCTGACTTCCTGTTTGCCACCCAACAGCTCAGGTGCTAGCTATGTCCATCTATATAAACCCTCTGACTTCAGGAGAGCATGTCTATCACTGAAGATTGTTACGTCAAGGGTAAAAATCTCAACAACATCAAACTTTTTTCTTTTTTTTACATTTTGTCTCATGTTTTTCAATCTTTATCTTAATATTTATATAGGCCTTATATTATTTATTATATACTTGTTCAAAATAAACACACTTTTTTTTTTTTATCTCATCTGTTCCCATAATTGTCTACAATACTTGCTACTTTATGCTATCAATTCACCTAAAAACATCTCTGTACTACAAATCCACTTTAGCAGACTCCACACAATCCTTTCCCCTTTAGCCTAGCTTTAGCACTGCGGCGTAGTTAGCACCTCGACCGCCTGTCTTGCTAGCTCGTCTGGTTGTCGTTAGCAGCGAAGTGGCCCACCGTTCGGTCAGGTGGAGCAGGGCGCTTGAGGTTCGCTGACAGATTGACCAAACTGTAAGAGATATTATCGGAGGGGAATGAAAACAGCACTCCGAGGGTCTGTCAGCCAAGACGGACACGTTCAAACACAAAACCCACCCCCAACACTCGCGCCTATACTCCCCCCGGGTCATCACATCTGGGCAGGCTTACCTCGGGCTAAAGGCTAGGGCCAGAGGGGGAAAGAGAGAAGAGCTGTCAGAGTAGAACAAATAGAAGCTTTGGAGCAGGGCGGTAGCTAAACGGAAGAGGTTCGTGAACATGGCTACTATGTTTGGATTGTCACCACCGCCGTTTCACGAAAAGACCCCACAGAGAAATGCTGGGAGGAAGTTTCAAATCTGAACCAGGTTGACGATGGAAGTTTTGTGGTCAGTCTTGCAGTCTAGCATTTTTTGTTCAGAATGTAAAAATATTTTGCATAGTACTTGTACTAGTACTACAATGTAAAAATAATATTTAATACAAAACTTGAGTCAAAATGTTGAGCTTGTTTTTTAAGTTTTGACCAGTCATGTTTTTAGTTTGTTTCTGGCAAAATAAAAAAAAAAAAAAAAAAAAAAATACACATAAAAATAAATCAATAAATCAATCAATAAATAATAAATTACTAGATAGCACTCATACACAAATAAATAATACAATTAAATAAATAATAATAAATTACTAGATAGCACTCATACACAAATAAATAAATACAAAAAATTAAAAATACAATTAAATAAATAATAAATTACTAGATAGCACTCATACACATGGGAAATCTATTATTATATTAACTCAAACAAGGCATTTTGATATTTAGCTGTTTGCTAGTTTTAGTTAGTTTTCATTTAATTTAATTTGTATATTTATTTATTTATTTATTTATTTTGTTTTGAAGTCACATTTGATTTTAAATAATTTAGAGTTTATTTTCTCAACCATTTTTTGTTTTTTATTAAAGTTAGAGCATATGTTTCTGGAGGCGACACGTCACCTACATGATTCCTTGGAAACAGAAAGTTAAAACCATACTTTTGACCTTATTCCACGGAGATAGCGACGTTTTATGCCATACTGTGGAAGATTAAAACCAAAGGAACTACATTTCCATGAAAACAAACAGGAGAAGGCCTTTCTCCAGGCCACGTAAGGGTGAAGTTTGTGGAGATGCAAGCCCGCTCACAGTAAGAACACATTTTTTTGAGTGCAGTGCCTGTGTTTCAGTTGATACATTATCTCCCGTTAAACTAACCACCATCTCCAAGTTCCACAACATCATTTGTCACACGTGATTGCACCAGTCTATCAAAGTCTACACCCACATACTTAGCCATAGCCTCCAGCAGTTTTGGCTAGCTTTACTTTCAGCGCTGGACTCTAAAGGTCACGGGGTCAACACAGGGTTACAGCCGGATACTACTTCGGGTCAATTCGTAGGTCTCCTTGCTCTAGTACACTCCATGGCTTATTGCTCTCCAGGCTTGATTGCTAACTAAAATCCCATCGCAGCTATCTTACATTACGTCGATTTTTAGGATCACTCAGGAAGGTTCCAGCCCATTAATACATTTAAAACGCCAACTAAAGAGCAAACAGAGGGGGGTAGAATTTTTGGGGCTATTTTGAAACAGGAGAACCTTGTGTAAAGCCCTCGTACCATCATTCTATACGCGGAGATCTGCAGCCAATTTTCTTGCAATTTGGGATAAATGGTTTGTAAAATCCACATTGATGCCTCCGCTGAGAACCCATTCACAAAAAAGAAGCGTAGGGTATGAAGGATTTGGTTAGTGACATCATTTGCTTCCTGTATTGGGGGGGCTTTAATATAATCAAAATATGCTGGGGAAAGAGAACATACTTGGAGCGTACCCCGGTGATCAAAGTTTACAATGGAGAGATGTGACATAGACAGATGTTTGCACAAGCCTGGAGTATGTGTTCTGTGGTGAGGGAATTGGGGTCAGTAGGAGAGCAGTCACTATGGCCTTGTGGTGTACTTCAAGATGTATTTACTCAAGTTTTCATTTCTCAAAAAAAGCCGTGAAAAGTACCAAATGAGTATTCATAACATTCGCGTATATTTTTGGTCGTGCTGGGGCCGATAACGAGTTAACAATCTGCATTTAATCATAGTTCAAGTAACATTGTGTAACTTTATGGGGGATTCCATGGAAACAGAAAGTTGAAACCATACTTTGGAACATTCTTCGTGCAGAGATATAACTTTGGGACAATATTTCCATGGAAACAAGCAGCAGGAGATCGTAATCCGGGCCAAATAAGAGACAGGTTTGTGAAGATTGAAGCCTGATCACAGTGCAATACAAACATTTTAAAAAAGCTAAAACAAACAGACATGCTATTATTTTAGTCTCCATTTTGGCTATAAAGCTACGCGGTGGGGCTTTAAATTTACTACAGGTAACACTATTGCAGATGATCGTTTACCAATTAAAATGAATATCTATTATTTATGTCGTAACGGGTGTGTGTAGCAGACCAAGGGATGCAGACTCGGGGCAGATTTACAGTATTTATTGTAAAAATGGAACAAAGTACGAACAGCGGGTGATCCGGAGGTGAGCAGGTGAGCAGGAACATAGGAAACACAGGGACCGGGGACATGAAGGGACCACAGGACGACAGGCAGACCAGACGGGCGTAGGGCAGAGCGGGCAGGAGACATCCAGGGCCGGAGCACGACAGGAACACAGGGATGACAGGAACACAGGCACGACA
This sequence comes from Periophthalmus magnuspinnatus, assembly GCF_009829125.3. Classification (NCBI taxonomy): domain Eukaryota; kingdom Metazoa; phylum Chordata; class Actinopteri; order Gobiiformes; family Gobiidae; genus Periophthalmus; species Periophthalmus magnuspinnatus. The sequence goes on along the minus strand of NC_047147.1, from coordinate 20,641,807 downwards.
GGAACAAGTGAGGACGACAAACACAGCACAGACAGGGTCCAAACAGACGATCTCGCACCGAGTGTCTTCCCCCATCTCCTCTTATCCATGGCAGGTGTGGTGATTAGCCAGATGGGGAGCAGGTGTGCGCGGGAGGAGCCGAGAGCTCCGCCCAGCTCCAGGTACAGGCAGGTGAGGGAGGGGGAAGAGCACACAGGGAGGAAAACCAGGAGCGGACAGTGCAGATCATGACAATTTATTTGTTAGTGTTGTGGACATGGTAGTGATAATCAGTGCTAAATGGAGCTGAAGTTGTTTTTTGTTACCCCGGGGAAGACCCAGGACACACTGGAGGGACTATTTCTCTTGTGTGGCCTGGGAACGCCTTGGGGTTCCACCGGAGGAGCTGGAGGACGTGTCTGGGGTGAGGGAAGTCTGGGAGTCCCTGCTTAAGACTGCTGCCCCTGCGACCCTGCCCCGGATAAGCAGAAGAAAATGGATGAATGTGTTTTGTTTCATTCCCACATGTTTGAGCAACCTTTTATTATCAGTCTGTCTCCATCTGCAAAGCTCAAAATGCTCTGTTCCTCCTTGTGATGTCATGACGTGGTAGTTTTCAAGTTGACAGCTAATTTTTGCCTTTAGTTTAGATGAGTTTGGCAATTCTAGGTTTGAAATTATCCATATGATTCTAGTGAACGTGTATAGAGTTTAAAAACACAACGGAGCACTTCCTGTATTACCACATGATGACATCACAAGGTGGAACAGAGTGTGCGTGTGTGTGTTAAACATGTGTGAATGAAACAAAACACAACTCTGGATATGTTACCGACGAGCAAACAACATTATAACAGATCAGAAACTGCAGTAATATGAGCGATTTAAAGCAGCAGATTTATTTAGTATAATCAGTTTGGATAGAATACTACACCCATTACATTACATATACACATAATTACTGTTTCTAATTATGTTTTTAGATAATACGGCTCTCCCAGGCCTGGTGTTACCTACTGTTTTCACACACCTCCATGGAACCCCTCTAACCACATATCCTGTACAGTAAAAGCAGCCGGTTGTACTAATTATCCCGAAGGTTAACTGATCTTATTTCACTCTTTGGGACACTGGATATTTCCCCTGCCAGCCGCTGCGCTCTAGGTGTTTATTACCAATATCATATCCATAATCGGGTCTAACGTCGGGTCCGTCGTGGGGGGAAAAGGAGCCCTCCAGGTCACTTTCAAAACTAGTGAATATTTTATCTTGGGAGCTGTGGTAATGATGACTATTGATCTCCCATTGTGTTTTATTAATGCATCGTGGTGCCAGAGGATAGCGCTAATCACATGTTAACGCTACATATTTCATCACACGCGGGGTAAGTGTAAGCGTAAGGAATGTCTCTATTTGAGCTGTTAAACATTTACTGAATAAGTTACGGAGATGGCAGAAGTAAGATGTAAAAAAAGATTATGGGGAAATTGACTGGGAGTAGTTAAAAGGTACAAGTATATTTTAGTTTAATTCGCTTTTTTTTTAGCGTTTTAAAAGAATGTGCCCACTGGTGAGTTTGGTTGAGCAGTTTTCAGAGGGACTATGTCTCTCGGCTGGCCTGGGAACGCCTTGGGGTCCCAACGGGGCAGCTGGAGGACGTGTCTGTGGTGAGGGAAGTCTCGGAGTACCTGGTTAGGCTGATGCCTCTTCTTCCCGGCACTGGATAAGCAGAAGAAAATGGATGTATGTTTTCATTTTTATTGCTTGAAATGTTCCACAGTTTGACATTTATTTTCCCCAGCTCCATGGACATAAGCAGGTGGTGTCCTTATTTATTTATCTTTTTCCATACACGCAGGGGGCGCTGGGGAGAAAACATGATTCCATACATCCATTTTCGTTTGCTTATCCTGAACCTGGACGCAGGGGCAGCAGTCTAAACAGGGAGTCCCAGACTTCGCTCATCCCAGACACTTCCTCCAGCCCCTCCGGTGGGACCCCAAGGTGTTCCCAGGCCAGCAGAGAGACATACTAGCTTATATAAATCACTACAGGGGCTAACTACGTTTGAACTAGTTTAAAACAGCAAAGTTGCGTCTGTATTAACATGTTAAGTGAGCACCCACATCAAAGACCTTAACATTCCCCTTTGGTTAGCTCCTCAAACCAAAAATGTCTGCATACACTTGAATATTACATTTGCTTAACGCATTTACGATTTTCTCAGTATTTCGCTTTTTTGGAATTAAAACTGAATTGAATGAAAGTAGCAATGAGAACAAATATATTGAAACAAGGCAAACAAAAATCTGGGTTTACTTACTAAATAGATTTCAAGTCACTTTAGCCAATCCATTTTTTCTTTTTTTTTTTTTCTTTTTTCTTTTTTGACCAACTATATTTGTTCCAATAATTGATTTCGCAATGTTGTATTGTCCAAAGTGTGAGAGTAGAAAACACTCACCACCAACACACACCCCCACCCACCCACACACCCCCCCCCCCACACACTGCATTCATAAAACACGAGATGTTTGGAACGCAGTGGCTAGCAGGTTAGCTATATCCATTTATATATACAGTCTATGGTTGGTGCAGAGCCGCTGTAGCCGTCTCCCCCTCGCCCCCTCCCTCACCCCTCCCTCACCCCTCCCTCACCCCTCCCTCCCTCTCCTCACAGGGAACACATGGCTTGAGTTTCAGTGCATGAATCAAGAGCAAATGAAACGCACTCCCAACGCTGGCTTTCATTTATGGCCGGGATACACAAATGCATTAAATGTAACGTGATCACATGATCCGATGGAGAATTCATCTGTTTGGCTGAGTGACTGCTTTTAAAAATAGAGCCTGTGATGGATTACGCGCCTGTAGCAGCACTGTCCTGCTAATAGGGTTTACAATAATATTTGTGTACGTATTAATAGCTCATGAAGAGAAATGATTTGTGGAGTTATAAATGTTATATTCTCTGACCACGTGCACACATTCCCTTAAAATGTGTGAAATTGCAGTTTAAGCAGTGGTAGACGAAGTGCTCAATTTTGTTATTTAAGTATAAGTACAGTTACCAGATAAAAAATACACAAGTAAAAGTAAAAGTATCACATGAAAAAAATCAACTTAAGTAAAAGTACTAAAGTACCCGTTTAAAAGTGTACTTAGAGTAAAAAGTAAAAGTATTTTTCCAAGAATTTGAGATCTAATAATGCTTCAAATGCAGTGATTTTAATAAAGATTTGAGTTGAATTTGGTTCAACAGAAACAATTGAATCCATTTTTTTCAGTTTTTCATTTGTACATTTTTGTTTTCTCAAATTATGGACATGTTCAAATAAACTCTCAGCCTCTTCAGCAGGTCTCAAACTGTAATAAAAAATACTTTCCATTTTCAATCCAGTTCAAAAATGTAGTGGAGTAGAAAATACAGACACCTGCTCTCAAATGTAGTGAAGAAAAAGTAAAAAGTGTCCACTTTACTACTACCTTTACTTTATTACATCCCATCACTGATTTTAATTTCTAGAAAGACCCTTTTTTAAAAATACAGCATATAGGCTTCTTTTTTCCCCCCTGAAGTTATGCATGGGATACAGATTTAGGCAAGGCAAGTTTATTTGCATAGCACAATTGGTAAACAAAGTAATCCAAAGTGCTTTACAGAGTAAAAAATACATTAAAATCACAATACAAACAAATCAAAACATAAATAATCATAATAAAATGAACATTTAAAGAGAAGAGTGCAGAGATAAAATCAATCAGTCAAATGCACAGCTAAACAGAACTATTTTCAGCCTGGATTTAAACATTGTCAAAGTAGAGGCCTGTCTCACATCTTCAGGAAGACTGTTCCAGGTTTTAGTTGCATAAAACTTAAACACTGTTTCCTCATGTTTAGTCCTGACTCTGGGCACCAGCAGGAGGCTGGTCCCTGAAGTCCTCAGAGTGTGACATGGTTCATGTGGCTCTAACATGTGGGAGATGTTCTTTGGTGCTGGTCCATGGAGAGACTTGTTCACACAGAGCTGCTTTAAAGTCTGTTCTCTGAGCCACAGGAGCCAGAGACCTGAGCACAGGACACATGTGTAAAGTACTTCCTGGTTCTGTTACTAGGAAGTACGAGCAGTACAAGTACCATGTAAACTTCCTTGGTTTTATTAAATGAATGAAAATATCTGATGTCAGCTGTCTGCATCTGACCTCCCTCCTTCTGTTCACTGGAGTCTGTTGATGTGTTCAAAAGCTATATTGTGGAACATTCTAGGCAAAGCAATAACATCTCCATGGAGACAAGCACGTGGCAGAAACTTCAACAGAAAAGGTGGTTGCAAACATGGTTAAAATAAAAAATAATAAATATGTGATTGCTTTAATTAAATTGTCTGACCTAACATCTCCCGTAGTCCGTGGCTCACGCCGGGACTCACCGCCCTCCATCTTGTGTGCTGCGGTCTGAGCTCCATTGACGTCTTAATTGTAAAAATCATCTCTCATTGTGTGTCCGCCCAGATCAGATCAATTTATGTAACCCATCCTTCACAGTCCATCCAACCCAGAAGGCCCTTTGAGCACATTAACGGAGTCGAGTTCAAACGCTGCCAGCCACAGAACACGAGCACTCACTTAATATGTGATAACGGGCTGTGAGAAGCGTAAGTGGACTTGGAGTATGGTTTTGTGGAAGCAGTTTTAAGTACTTGGCATTGGCATTTATCATTTATTCATTTGTTTATTAACCTTTGGATTAACCTTTGGATCAGTGGACAAACACTTTACCAACTGAGCTGCCGGTGTCCGAGAATCAGAAAGTGCTTGGTTAACATGCCAGTTGATGTTAGAATTACAAACCCTGCTCTGGCATGTGTGAAAAGTGCTTATAAACTCATCCGGGTGAATAATTAGGATGCTCTGAATGCATAAGGTAAGTGAGGAATAACTTAAGACCACTGCGAACAGTTTAAAATGAAACAAACAAAAAATAAAACACAAACACTGCTGTATATCGTGTTACATCACCTTTAATTCTACACGTAAAAAAAAAAAAATCACATTATCAACGCCTTATAGAAGATGGTTTTATATTTTGCTCGGTTAAGCAGATAATGCAGGATGAAAACTTTAGCATATACACCCATAGCTCTGTCTGTATGAGGAAATGTATCTGTCAGCGTTTTCAGAGCAGCGCTGAAAAACAGAACTGTCTTTTCCTTCCTTCACCTCTGACCTGAGCCTCCACTCACACCTGGGGAGCCGGGCTGTTCCATTGTCTCATGTACCGTGACAAAACAGGGGGAAGGGCGCTATCAAGTGGTGGCATTTACAAGGCATTTTTGTTTTATTGCATTTATGCGTTTTGTAAATTGCTTAAAGTCAGGCCTATTGTGCAAAATCAACTTTTTCAGAGCTTTTAATCATGTTGTAGTTGTTTTCTCTCAACATTTACTCACCTGAAGTTAGAGTAATCTTTAATCGCTTATTTTCAAGACGCCATATTGCCGATCAACTGCCGTTTTCACCTCCACCAGTACACGCCCACTGCTCTGTACTAACTCCTTCTCCAACTGTATTTTCTTAATTGATGAATATTGCGATTTAAAATGACCAAATTATGACACAATGATCCACGTGTGTCATAGATTATAATTATACAGTAGAAACATGCACAATACTTCTTGCTACCCGGTTGTCTGAGCAACAGTTCGATGTCACTACACTGTATACTGTCCTGTCTAATCAAGCCTACGCTCCAAAAAACCCTTAAAAAAAAAATGTCATCCAAAAATGCAAATGCTTATATTTAACTAATGGCCAACATGTTTCAAAAAATATATATATAGAGAGAATAACATGTTATTTTCAGATCAACATCCAATGAAATGTTCTGTTATTTTACTATTACCTTGTTATAATTGAAGTGTAATACAGAAATCATACTTTCGCCATGGAGATAGATACATTTTATACTATACTGTGGAATATTACAGCCAAAGAAACAACATTCCCATGAAAACGAGTAGGAGGAGACCCCGTCCTTGTCCTAGTTAGAGTCAGGTTTGTGAAAATGCAAGCCCGCTCACAGTAAGAACGCATGTTTTTCAGCGCAATGAAAACAAACGACATGGAAAAACACATTGTAACGCTCTGATATTTTGTGTTTAGCTCAAAGTTGACACCTTTTGTTGTCCTTGTAACTGTTTGTGTTGTTGTTAATTTAACTGCTTTTGTATGTGACTCGTGGTTGCTATGCCGACAAGCTGACGTGAAGTTTCTATTGGTCAGTGGTCTGTTTTTGGACACTGGCTCTAGTGAGTTGAGAGCATTGCTGTTTTGCTTTTGTTTTGTTTACAGCCTACCGTATCCCTCGTGTAATAAACAACTAGAAGAAATTTGCGGTGTTTCTTTTACTTTAGCCTGTTTTCCTGGGTTAAAAGTTACATACTGGGCCTTTAATCGAGCATCAAGTATCGTAGATGTTCTGAGCGCTATATTTAAGAGCAGACCGACAAAAGTTTATGGCGTTGTGCTTATTGCAATAGATGTAAAAATACAAAAATAACAAAAGTATAGCCGTCAAAACACTGCTGTACCACTTTGCAGAGCGTAATAGCTCATAATTCGCGTTCTTTCTATAGAGAAGAGATGGGCCAGGCTTTGTTGCACGCTGCTACACAGATCTCAAAGCTAACCCAAGTATGAGGCAATAATTGTGTTTCTGAGCGTTCTCGCCGTCTCTCTGCCTCCCCAGCACCTTCAGTGTACAGGGTAATTGCTGGAATTGTGTTTTGCTAACTGCCATTTTAAAGGCCCGCTTGGATGTAAACAAACCCAAATCAAGGAGCGGCCATGTTTTGACAAGCGCATGACGAGCCGGGGCCCATAGAGTAGTTATAGAACTCCAGTATACACTTTTATTGTCAACGTCTCAAGACACTTCAGCAAACTTTACTTAGACGAGCTAGAGCGGGGGTTTTTTGTGTTGAAATAGTTACATAGGACAAAAGGACTGGGTGGTTTTGCAAAAATGGATCATGGAGTACTTTTGTAGTAGGGTACTTTTCAGTCTTTCTTTATCAGTACTCTTATGCGAGTAAAAGTTGAGAAGTGACAGAAGCTTTATGTTGACAAAATGAAACGATTTGAACTTTTTTTTTTTCCTTCTCATTTTCTTGCTTGAGTAGTAGTTTTCCCAAATACTTTCTTGGTTTCTTGGAGTAATTTCTTGGACAACTACTGCTACTTTGTACTTCTACTTGATTATTATTCTGAAGTAACTTTACTCTTACTTGAGTACAATTTTTGGTTACTCTACCCACGTCTGGCCTGGAAAAACCCAAATTTTTCCATTTTGTGCAACAGCACCTCCGATGTCTTTTCACTTTGTTTGTTGCCAAATGCAGCCCACAGCCGCAATAAGACAGAGGCAAGTGCCGCACCAGCGCCACCCGCAGAACATCACATCAGCGTTTTCACTGACGTCGCATTTTAATCAAGTTCTCTGAAGGCTGGGCTGAAAATCACTGCATCATCTAGACAAGTGGGGCATCAAAAGTTATCCAATTTATGATGATGCCTATCACAGTTTGTGTGCGGCAAAGCCGCAAAATTCCATCGGAATTTTTTTAATTTTCACATGTCAAAATTTGCTCCCGTTTGCGCATGTCTAAAGCTATTCATTATGAAAGAAACTAAATTGGTGCTTTAGCGCCCCCTACAGAACATCTAATATATTTGTATGGAGGGCCGAAAATTTAGTTTTCCAAAATGTTACCAAATTTGACAGAAAATTCATCCCATGTGTTTTTTTTTTTTGCACTGTGTTGCCATGGCGATGTGCCAAAGTGCCAATGTTATCCTAATGGGAAACCTCCCAATTGTTCCCATTCATGGGAACAATATTAATTTCATGGAATAATGTGAAATTTGGCACCATGACTCTTCATGTCATCCTGATGAAAAAAGTCAATGAGACCCATGTCATATTTTTCACTGTGTTGCCATGGCGATGCACGAAAGAGCCCATGTTATCCTAATGGGAAAATTTACTAATTTCCGTGCATTTCAAAGTCTTATAGCGTCTTCTTACCTTCAGTTAAGAATGTGAAATTTGGCACAGTAACTCTTCAGGTCGTTCTCGTCAAAAAAGTCCAGGGGGCCCAGTTTGTATTTTGCACGGTGTTGCCACAGTGGTGCATTAGTCCTTCCACTGTGTGTAGACTTTGTTTAGAGACAAGTACAGCCCAAAGCTGCAATAACATGGACAAAACTCGAGCATTAGCGCCTCCTGTAGGGAGTGCCGGGCCCGCGAGGGCCATTCAATGCCGCTTGCGGCTTTAATTGCCTGATTAATATTCCAACTGTTGCGGGATTATAGAATTCTTATTGTGTCAAAAGAATATGTGCCCATATATAACTTTACGTGGCAGAGGCCCATTGGTAGGCCGTTTGCCCATAATCCTTGAGGTTGGTGGTTTGAGCTTTTCCCAGTTGTGGCTGCTCTGACAAGAAATGTTATTACAATTTTTTATTTTGATTTGATTAACTTCTAACTCAAGATTTTATTTACATTCTGTAGAATTTCTTGCCCCAGAGAACACACATTATGCCAAACAATGTATACTGAGCACTCACAAATGCTCTGTTTGCATTTTGCCCGGATTGTTGTGTCACAGATAAAACTCCAAACCTCTCCTACACAGTTTTTGAGGAAATAAACCATCATGGACTCGTTCTGTGTTCATGACAAACGCGTGGATCTATTAGCATCACATTCATGTTTCCTACGGGCTTCAGCTGTTTACACTCTAAATGTTAATTCCCATTGCTGACAGCAGAGGGCGCTCAGAAACGGAGGTGTAGTTTATAAAGCGTTTAGAGATTATTTTAAGTTAGAAAATATGAAATACTTATCCCAAGGTATACCAAAAGCATGTTTTTAAAAGAATTAAACCTAAAATTCTTAATATGTGTTCTTTAAGTGCAATTTTACTAGATATTTAATAGATACATATTATTTTATTGACAATATATATGTCCCTTTTTCATCAACTCGGGCAGATACTTTGGCAAACTTTACTTAGACAGGCTAGCGCTGGGTTTCTCTCTGTTGAAATAGTTACAAGGACTGGGTGGTTTTGTAAAATGGAGCAATGGAAGAAAGGAGGGAGAGAAGGCAAGATGTTGAAGAAGCGATTCGCGGATGTGCTTCAGAGCAGAGCTAAAGTGATTGGTTGTGACAAGTGTAGCGCTCCCAGTCGCCATTAGTGTAAGGCATGACAGAATGTGAAAACGAATAAGGAACAGAGGAGCGAGGCCGAGGTTTCTTAGATATGGTGGAGAGGTTTGAAATGGGACAGGGAGAGTGGAGAGTCTTGTCAAGAACTTTGCAGTGATGTTCTCGCATTTGTAAATACTTTTTCATGTGTAGCTTGTACCAAAAACTCTTCTAAGAAAAGCTGGATTTCTGATGCAAATAGTTTTAGTGAACCTACTCAAGGCAAAAAAAAAAAGATTACAATCCTCAAACTAGGTATTCCCAGCCAATATCTAGGGTCATGACCTGGAAGAACTTCAGTAGCATTGAAAAAGCATCAAGTGCGGTCAAATTTCCCTATGTGGATAGTTTGTTTATCTTTAATGCCATATTGCGGAACATTAAAGAGGGGATATCATGCACGATACACTTTTTTGGAGCTTTCTACCATGTTATAACGTTGTTCCCTCATCTAAAACGCACATAAAAAGGTTTTAGATGCCACCCATGCACGTTTGAGTAATCTAGTGATCTCTCCCGTCCTTATCGTTAGCAGTATGATTCTGTCCAAGACTAAGGATACACTACAACTTCACAAACCTGACAAACCTGCTGCGACGTGCAATAGTTTAATTAGCGGGATGCACATTGATTGTGTTACGATAGCGCTCTGAAGGGGGGAGTGACTTAGCATGGGGAGCAAAGGGAGGGGGCAGACCTACAAATGAAAACGAAAGCACTTAAATGTGTAAATATGACTGTTAATCCCCTCTCTTTAAAAAACAACAACCCATCGTGTGTTAAGATTTTACCGGGCGGTTATGCAAAATGGTGCCACGCTAAAACCATTTATTTGTCAGATTAATACTGATTCTGAGATGCACTATGGCTGTTACTTTGTCAAAACACATCATTGGCAGTGGCTGAGCGTTAAAGCGTTTGCCCACAATGCTTGAGGTTGCTGCTTTGATCACAGCTTTAACCCGTGCAGCTCTGGCAACACGTTTGTATCATTACGTGATTAATTTCCATCTCAACGTTGGGTTTATATCTATACAGTTCCGTGCCCCATTAAGCGCAATTTTAGATTTTTTTTTACTTAAACTTCTGAAAGCATAACTGTATTATTTCTAACTGCTTTTGGAATTAACCCAAGCGCTGAACTACTTTTAATCTTTGCCCATCAACGCAATCGCCATCCAGTTGTCACTTCGGTCTGCCCGCTCCGACTAGTTTAAAAAGAGGAACTGTGAAATAATGAATCAAAAATATTTTCAAAGCACAGCGGCTACCCTTGTGTTATGGCTTTAAATTGCCCTGTCCTGTACTTGGCAGTCCAGACAAAAAAGGCTAGCAAAACTATTGAAGCTAACAAAGGCGTTTAGCTTTAGGCCAGTGACACGTCGCACAATAACGACCTCCCGACGCATCTGAATACGGCTCCTTTGTACCTTTACCCATTCTTTACCCATTACGCGTCTCTAAATGTAGCCCCCGAGCTACGCACACGAGCTTTAGCGTAGCCGCAGCCTCGTCTTGACCTAGCGCTAGCTGTCTGGATTCTTCAAACGCATGCGAATTACGGAGAGGAGCTAGCTGTGAGCGCTATGTGTGTAAATTAACATGTGCGCGGGCCGAGCCGATGCCCACGGGTGATGAAGGCGATGGCGACGGGATGGCGAAGGGCGACGCGTTGTTCACGTTACGTTCTTGACAACAAAGGGTGTTTTCCGATGGCGTTAGCTGCTAGCATCTTTTTTTTCCGAAGCTTGTTTGAGTAATTTACAGTGGATGGCTCAAGTCGTACGATGTTCCCACTCAGTGAAGACTAAAGGGTGGTCGATTTTTACTCAAGACCAGGCAAAAAATGATTTACTGTGTTACAATACATAGCCATAAACAGTAATTGTAAAACTATTTAAGCTACACACAACAATCTTTCCGTAATCACTCTACCGCTTGAGCCTCATTTTGATTTTTGGAGCAGCTCTGCATTGACTTTTCTTTTTATAATTGAAACATAAACAGCATAACTAAATAGCAGTTACATAATTAAAAGAAATCAGTGCTTAAATATAATTAAAACCCAGTGGTGGAATGTAACACAGTAAAAGTAGTGAAGTACTGTATTTAAGTTAAAAAAAAAAAAAAAAAAAAAAAAAGTTTGCATACTTTACTTTATCAGTTGATACTTTTACTTCACTGCATTTGAGAGCAGTATCTGTACTTTCTACTCCACTATATTTTTGAACTGGTCTGAAAAGTAAAAGTATTTTTCATAATTGTTGAGGGTTTATTCTTAATGTTTATTGTTCATAATTTGAGCAAATGAAAATATAGAAATAAAAACAGATAGAAAATAATATTGATTCTTTATCAAAATCACTACATTTGCAGCTTTATAAGATCTTAAAATCAGCATGAAATACTTTTACTTTTTACTCTTTAAGAACTTTTTTTTTTAAAGTACTTTAATAATTTAACTTTAGAATTTTTTCATGTGTTACTTTACTTGTTTTTTTTGTTTTGTTTTTTGTTTCTTTGTTTGCTCTGGTATCTGTACTTTTACTTAAATAACAAAATTGAGTACTTCTTCCACCACTGTTAAAACTTGATCTAGAACTGATCTATTCTGTACTAAAACAACGTTTAAATTAAAAAAGGAACTGTGTGTAAGATTTAGATTTTAAATTTCTGTGTCCTCAATTAAAACTGATAACACTTGTAATGCTGATTTATTCTTAGTTACAAAAACATTGGACAGGATGGCCCATTTATTTCTGTTATAATTTAGTTCTGACTCTGATTTGTGTTGCCAGTTTCAAAGCTGAAATCCAGTCAGTTTGTGTATGGGGTTAGTGGAAAGGGAGATTTTTTGTTTTGGTCTTGAAAACAGAAGCATAAAATTGACTAAACATTGCATGAATCTCTTTAAATACAACTTACATGGTCCAAAATCTCAAGTCGATTTTGCATAATGTCTCCTTCAACGATCAAAGCGGTCACCTTTTTATTTTATTTCACAATTTTATTTTTCCCTCTCTGAATTCTAATATCACCCTATCTTACCCTTGCAGCCTAAATGTAATGTCACCTTTAACTGGGAGTAAAATCTCGCTTTTCTTTGACAGTTCTGTATCGATCCGCCGTGTGCTGTCATGGGGACATCTTCCAAATTGCTCCTTGGGTTTTAACGCGCCGGGCCCAGGTCGCAGTCTGACCAGTCAAACGGCCGTCTTAAAGGGCACTTCAAACCTGACACTGACAGCCTTAAAGGGGAGGGTCCGGGGTCAAAAATAAACCGTCTGTCAAATCACAACAAGAGTGGAGAGGCGTGATGGGACGGCTTGTCGTGGCTGTGATTATCGCTCCCATGGCAGGCGAGGAAACTCAAAAGATCGAAGAGCGACAGATAAAATGGTATTTTGTATGTTGGTGGACGGGCTCGCCTTATAGCCAGAAGATCACAGGTTCAAATTCCGTGCTGGGCTTTTCTGTGTAGTTTTTGCCTTACATTAGGGATTCAGTTTTTCCTTAAAATATACGCAATAGGTTGAGTTCATTTTGTTTAATAAATTCTTTTTTCAGACCAACATTTAGTTTGTTTTCATCCCTGACAGTTTGGACTGCTCACCAGCGCTCTTCTTCATCAGGAGTCAGAGCGGTCACATGATGTTGCTGTGACGTGTCCAGTCAGCTGATTTCAACAGGTTTTGGCGCTGTCTTCCTACGGGTGGAGGCAGGACGACAGCGCCATCTGCAGTCCGACTTCTTCAAGACGGTTTCCCAGGTGTGTGACAGTAAAAAGGCCCCCTCGTCTCGGTTTATAGTCCCGTGGGCACGTTTCCATATTCTAATTACCTCCTTAACCCAGCGACGATGTTTGTTGTCCTCTGTCCCCATGATATTTGCTCCATCCCACTCCCATAATGTGGATCTCTCTTTTACAAGGGTCAGAAATGGCTGATTTGAGTTGCTCCTACTTCGTGTTTTATTGCTCGAATGCACACGTTCACTGTTTGCCTCTTTCATTCTGTCCCATGTTCCTTTTTCCGTGTACTGAATGCCCTCCATGTTTCTCTGATGTATGTTTTTATGGCAAGACACACAGGATATTTCGTATTTACGCCATTACATTTGTGCTCCAGTTCTATTTTATCTTTTGTGTGTACGAGTAGTTGCCTGACTTTTCTGTATATTTTAACTGTCAGATTACAGATATGTTGACCTGGTGTATGTTCAATATCTCATGAAACAAAAATTAAAACACAAAGCTTAATGTCTTCTCTGTCAATAAATCAAACCACGATGGAGCGACACTGGCTCTAATGCAAACTGTTGTTGAATCCTTAGGCGAGACACTTCACCCACATTGCCTGTAAGTGGCGTGTGCGTGGCTACAGTAGTGGTTTACAGTCAGGAGGAATGAATAATACTAAAATTTCAAACTTGATTTCAATACTAAGGAATAGACGTGACACTTAATACCAATTCTGATACAATGATAATACAAAAACTACTTTTATTTGGCCTTATATCTGTGTAATCCCTCAGTCGTCCAGTAGGTTCCATAGTGGTCCATGGGTGTACACTAGTCTATGTGTCTTATACTTGTTCTGATACAGCTCAAAATCATTATAAAACTATTTAGTAAAGGTTTGTTTCTGTCCTGTGAATGTGACTTTTAGTATCAATACTTGCTCAAACGAGTAGCTTGGCAAGTCTTGGTTTATTTGTATAGCACAATTCGTACACAAAAGTAATTCAAAGTGCTTTACAGAATAAGGAAGACATTAAAATGACAATATAACAAATCGAAACATAAATAATCACAAATAATCATCATAAAATTAACATTAAAGGAGAAAAGTGCAGAATAAAAACCTTTCAGTCGTATGCACAGCCAAACAGAACCGTTTTGAGTCTCACATCTCACATCTTCAGAGTTTCGATACTAGTTTTAGTAGCGATTACTATCTGATTTTCGATACTTTTTACACTCTCAGTAAGCCATCTTTAAATATCCAAAAACTTTAAAACTCAAATGCATTATTATTAGTTTTGATTACGTGTTGGTACTTTTACATTAGTACCTCCTCTGTGTGATATCCTAACCGTCTTACCAACGCCTCCTGCAAACTGTTTTGAACTTGCGTGGAACAGATCTGAGGCCTGCTGAGCCAAGCCGACAGCTGTCATGACTCTCTCTCTCTCGTAGCAAAACACCAGAAGCAGCAAATTTACCTACCCACCCAACAACCCACTCACCAACCCACCCACCCACCTACTGCCTTGATGCTACACAACTGCCATCCTCAGCATAACGCGCGTAGGATTGAGAAGTAAACAGTGGCCGGTTGAAATGGTGCGGCTCTGCGGGGGATAGCCTTTGTTTGGATGCTAATATGTTGCTGTGGTAGCGTATACTCGCGCTGGCCCTCCGCTAGCTTTGATTTTTTGTGAACTGAAAGGCGTCCCTGGGAGATAAAATGAGGGCTTGTGTTGTAGGCTGACCCCACAGGCAGAGAGGGATTAACATACGGGGAATATCTGATGCCGCTGCTCTATATTTGTGGATCAGGAATAATGAAGCTTCAGTACAATGGTTTTGTGTTACTACATGGGAGTGCAGTAGATCTAGCTGTTAAACAAGTGGTATTTTACTTCTATGTGGTATTAACTGCTAATACATAACATATATAGTTTACCATATTACCGTTTCTTGTTTTGAAAATGAAAACAACGTATTAATGTGTTTTATAAGTTTCACTTTTGTTTTTGACGCTGTGAGTTTCTCTTCCCTTTGCTCCCCGTGTTAAGTCACCCCCCCTTCAGAGTGCTATCACAACATAATCGGCGCGCTAATGAAACTACTGCACATCAGCTTTGTCAAGTTGCTTTGTATAGTTTTGTATCATATTTTGTATATTTATGGAGGATTGTCGTGTGGGAGCGTGGGTGACGTAGGCTTATGGGGGGGAGCATTGGGCAGAATCTTACAGCTAACTTAGAGATCACTAAAATACTCACACATGCATGCGTCACATATAAAAGAAAGGCCTTGTACCTGAGTTTGTATCTTGAATGAATAACATGATTCAGTTTGAACCGTTAGCTCCACACACTTAGGTTCACTCACTCTGATGTTGAAACATGACAGTGAAACAATGGTCTGGGATCGTCAGGGGCATTTGTCTCCTCATGGTCCTCATCCAAGAACATGCCTAGGAGGAAAATAATAAGTGGTCTTAGCAGTTGCTTCCATTTGGTTCTCATCTAAAACACATTTTAAACTGCATAGGGAAGAGGTGCCCAAACATACACCAAACTTAGCCTTCCAGGGGTCTAATTTGGTCTAATTTGGTATATTTTGACCTGTTTCACAAATCACTGCTTTTACATCACACTGCATGATGTAAAGAAAGTGTTGCTGAACTAGAAGTCGTAAAAGTCAGGTACAGGGGCTTTTCCAATAACCCTATGACCACAGAGCAGAGTTTAAAGGTAACAACAACGGCATCTCATGACATTAGCTGGTATCACGGTGGTAAAGCAGTGCTCAGTAAATACAGGACAAAATTATATGGAAACAATTAAGCATATTTTAACAGTGGACTGAAGAGCAAAGACAAAATTTAAATATGTCAAGTGGACAAATCGTTGTAGGAGTGATGACACTTCATCAGTTATGGTCAGATTACTGGTGTACACTGCTTTATATGTATACTACACTACACTGAAACTGTATAGAACTGAAGAAGCGGGGAAATGTCTTCACTCCTACGATTTGTCCAGTTGACAGATTTAAATTTCATCTTTGCTATGAATCAGACCTGGACGACTGAGCGATTACACAGACAGTGAATAAATAAATTATATATTTTAACAGTGGACTGAATATGCAAGATTCACATACATAAATGAAACACAAATTCGCTGACTTCTGTGTTACAGAACTGCAGTGCTTAATGGGAGTTGACTGTAATATGGATAGCTGCAGATCACACTAGCAAGTCAGATAAAAAAAAAAAAAAGTGACATCCACATCTTACATGTATCACTGATAAAGAAAATAAACTTGGAGACTGAAGTAAATACGTCACAGTGGGTGTGTACTGGTCACAGTGAAAACGGGTGTAGATTGAAACAATGACGTCTTGAATACAGATTACTCAAATATGCATGAATCACTCTAAATACAACTTCAGAGGGGAACTGAGAAGTGGAAATAGGTATAGCATGGTTAAAAGCTCTGAAAAGTCAATTTTGCAGAATAGGTCTGACCTAAGGCCTTTTAACAGTAGACGTAGGCCGTAGTATTTTAAGCATTTCACCAGCACACGTCTCACGATCCCCTCTCCAGTGTCCACCATGTCCCCACTTGGTGTAAGTCAACCCCTGCTCTACCGCATACAACGGTCAGAATCACTCCTCCTGACCGCAGCCTCTCCTCTTCTCCTGTTCTGCCATCGTTTTTAAGTGCTATCTCAGGCCAGGAAACAGAGAAGAGGGGAGGGGAGTGGAGGGAGGCTTGGGGGAGGTCGATAACCAAAACAGCCAAACCAAAAGCCCAGACCCTCTCCGGTTACGTTTTAATAGCCCTGGTTCATTTTTCTCCCCCTACTAGTACATGAGATGAACCATTAGGGCCCCAATGTAGAAAGTGTAAAGATCTTTGCTGTGTGGAAAACCGCAGATTGCACCGTCAGCGTCCCATGTGCTAAGTGGATAACCGCACAGCTTTGTCACGCCCGCCTACTTCTCTACAAAAAAGATGATTAAAATGAGCTTAATTCTGATCTGTGTTAGGCATGTTCTATCAAAATGACAACTGAGTTCAAATCTCAAAAGTTTATTCCCCTGACAGTTACAATCTAATACAGTACTTGGGGTCATATGATCTATCCCTCAAATGTGCAGCAGGCGGTCTGTCTGCCTTTCCCTGGCCCCAAAGAATAAAAATGTAACATGCAACATGAATATGCAAATATTGTTGAGAAGGTAGACGCCTCGAATCCCTCCTTCCGGCCTCGTTCACCTCTCTGAGCCACACCGGTCTGTTTTTCCGGCCTTGAGTCTACTCCGGCCGCCTTATCTCTGTACGGGAGTCTGTGGAAAGCACCCCCCGTCTCCCACAATTCACATCTCACAACGTTGCCTTTAAAGTAGGACTGTTATAATGGGTGAATAGTTTCAGTGTTAGGATATAGTGCTTGTTAGGCATACCTCAAAAGGATACAACTTTAATGAATAGTTTCAGTGTTAGTATATCAAACCCGTGCTCAAACTTTAGTATAAAATAGTTCTTGTTAAACAACCTTCAAAAGGATACAACATTCAGAATAGAATATATGCATTCAGTATAAAAATGGTGGTTACATGACAATATTCAAAGGATATATGAATTATTATGTTTTGATATGATATATGAATTATATAATGCATCTAAAAAGCTTTATTACTTGACATCCCCTTCAACTGTTATGTCATTAGATGTAAATGCATTTTCTTATTAGATGTAGAGTTTGTGTTCGCCATGTATCAGCTCCATGGTTTTTCATTTTTGTGTTTTTATTTTTGATGAATGGTCACATGGGTTCAATCACTTTAGCTTTCTGCCATGTTATAATGTCGTTCCCTCATCAAAAACATGCCTGAAGAGGTTTTAGATGTCATCCATGCATGTTTGAGTAATTTTGTGATCTCTCCCAGGCCTTATTCAAACCCTCCTTACGGTTAGCTGTAAGATTCTGTGCAATTCTCCATAAATATACAAAAACATGATGCAAAAGTGTACACAACAACTTCACAAACCTGGTGCGATGTGCTGTAGTTTCATTAGTGGGATGCGCACTGATCTGTGATAGTGCTCTGAAGGGAAGGGGTTACAGAGCACAAAAAATGAAAGTAAAACATATAAAACAGGTTAATACATTGGTTTTGGTGAAAATAGCATTTTTAAAACAATAAAACGTAACATGGTGATCTAAATGTGTTACGTGTTAGCAATTGATACCTCATGGAAATAAAGTACCCCCTCTTTAACTGTTTTACCCAAGGACACAGTGGCAGTTGTGTTGGAGCTGAAATCGCACCAACAATCAGGGAATCTAACCGCAATGTTTTTCTTTGTTTCTACATAAATGACCCGCAGTCTGAATTTTTTCAAAGAACCGCTGTAAGTATGTGGGCAGAGATATGAGACAGGTACAAACAGAAATTTTCTAAGCACCTCAAATGCAGGACAAGACAGGATTGCTCAAACATACTAGAGTCACACGTACCGTATTTTCTGGACTATAAGTCGCTCTGGAGTATAAGTCGCACCAGCCAAAAAATGCATAATAATGGAGAAAAAAAAACATATATAAGTCGCACTGGACTATAAGTCGCATGTAATTTTACAAAAATCTGAGACCAAGAACAGACATTTTATCTTTAAAGGCAAGTTATAATAATAAAAATAAAATAGAGAACAACAGCACGCTAACGTAACGCATTTACTGATATATTTCGTCAGCTATATTGTCACAGTTTTGCCTGTTTGCATGATTTTTCCTCAGTCCGGCTCCGTTTTTTCAGGCTGTTCCTGCCCTTCTTTTGTTACCTCCCTGCTTACCCTGCAGCTGCCTCTCGTTTGTTGATCAGCCCAGGGTCGTCTATATATACTGCTTCTGTTCTCTCAGTTCTTGCTAGATTGTTGAACAGTCAAAAGCAACTATCAAGCCCTATATCTGAAATACCCTGTTGTATTTCTGAAATCCTGAACGTGCATTTATTGCTGTTTGAGTTACCTGTTCCCCTTTTTGAATGCCCAGTGTTGGATGAGATTTTTGTTGATATTAAATAAGACATCTTTCCTCAGTTGTTTATTTGCCTGATTTACCATATTCTGAATTACCTGTTAAAAGGACACTTTCTGTTGTAGTTTCTAAAACGTTTTGACTGCTCGCTTTGTGTTGCATTTGAGTCCAGTTTACCTGCATGATATACATAACGCACAGACAACAAACTGAATACATGTCTTGTATGTTAACTTAAGATATTAACAGTTAATCAGATGACTAAAGCATAAAAAATAATAATTAAGATGTGAAATTATATATTTTAATAATTTCATATATAAGTTGCATGTGAGTATAAGTTGCACCCCCGGACAAACTGTGAAAAAAAGTGTGAAAAGTCCGGAAAATAAAGTAATTGTTTGGGTGAAAACTTTGCAATATAGATCATATTTTACATATGTCCTCCTAAACCTTTTCTCCTTAATTCTTGCAAAATTGAGTTTGAGTACTTTAAATTGTATAAATAAATAAAAGAATTACAAGAAAAATAGCAGTAGCTCAGTTTGTAGTGTTTGTCCTCTGACATAAAGGTTCAAATCCCGTCTCGGCATAAACATCATTGATAGAGTGGTCTGGTCCCACAGGTTGGCAGTTTGAT
Organism: Periophthalmus magnuspinnatus; assembly: GCF_009829125.3. Lineage (NCBI taxonomy): Eukaryota > Metazoa > Chordata > Actinopteri > Gobiiformes > Gobiidae > Periophthalmus > Periophthalmus magnuspinnatus. Next base: position 20,622,132 of record NC_047147.1, on the reverse strand, counting down.
CCCAGCTCAAGCTTAGATTTCCGTCTTATACTTTGTCTTTTCCTTATTGCAGTGAAGACCCCTCCCTCCACATACCTCTTTGTTCCCCTTTTGTAACTCTCTCCAAACACCACAACAACTCCCATCCGTTTGGGCTGGCGGCTCCATTACACCGCCATGTTTTTCGCTCAGACCTTGCATTAAGCTAATATTATCTATTCCCCGAGTGGGGCTAGCTCCTCGCGCGCGCCATCAATTATTAACCTCCGCGGCTCAAAGCTAATGTTAGCGCTGAATTATTTAACGCTATCTTCAATAAACATAAATGTTAAACAAAGAATGCTGATGAGCGCCATAAAAGGGAAAAAAAAAAAAAAACTTTATACGATTTAGTGATTTACGATTGTGATATTGTTATGTTGCTAGCAAGTTGCAAGCTAGTTTTTTTACTATCAATTTTGTCAGCACTTTAACCGTCGAGGGGCAGTTTTCCGAGGCAAACTTTCATCTTTTTTAATGAATGGATTCTTTGACGGTGCGTAGAAGCCAAACCTTTGCAGAAATTTGCTCTTGTTGAAAGCGTATTAGCGGGCGCGTCTCCCTTGGGTGCCATTACTGGTCAATACCCCTGCGGTGAGAACAAAATGAAGCTAGGAGATGTCCAGCGTGTTTGTGGAATGGAAATGAAAGAGTGCGGAGCAGGGGTTGAGTAATGAGGAGAAACAGAGAGAGAGGAGAGGGGGAAAGGGAAAGGCAAATATTGGGGTGAAATGGAGGACCTATAGGGAGGGGGCGTGTAGATGAGGTGCAGACACATGTCACCGTACAAGTACAACTTCAGGACTATGGAATGTTTATGGAATAATGAGAAGTCTGAACCCTGATTGGAAGATGAGGTCATCGAATAGGAACAAAAGGTTTTAAAAAAGACTAATAAAATAATGTTAATTTATTTCACCAAATGGTTTAGAGCCCTAATCTGAGTGTCTAATCTAAGGTTAATGATTTGGTATTATGCAACTTTTTGGATATTTCTACCATGGTATAATGTTCCCTGATCAAAAACTTGCCTGAAAAGGTTTTACATGTCATTTGTGCATGTTTGAGCAATCTAGCGATCTCTCCCAGACACTTTTCGAACCCTCCTTGTGCTTATAGTAAGTTTCTGTCCATTGCTCTGCTCATAAGCCAACGTCATCCATGCTCCCACACAACAACTTACATATACAAAAGCATGATACAAAACAACTTCACAATTCTGATATTATGTGCAGTAGTTTCATTAGCGGGATGCACACTGATTGTGTTATGATGGAGCTCTGAAGGGGGAGTGTCTTAATGTGGAGAGTCACTCCACACTCAGTGGGGGTAAGATACAATTATAGCCACAGTTGTCCTGGGCCAGACTGATGAAAGCAAGGCTGCCAATTTGTGCCATTGTGGGTGAAGTGCCTTGCCTAAGGACAACAGTTTTTGCCACTGGTGCCCCACTGTGACACGTGGTATTTAAGATCTGATGAGAAATGGCCACAAGAACACTTCTACATAAAAAAAAAAAAAATCACCTTGGATAGCATAGGTATACAAACCAAAAGAAGTCGGGCATCCCTCCTCTCCATACCCAGGTGAGTGGTTTTGATAACATCAGAAGCAGTGATATGAATATGCCTGCACTGAAAAAAAAGAAAACTCAGCAAAAAGCACTTTAATCGATAACTTCTAATATTGAAGTTTTCGATTAAAGTGTAATGTCCATATCCCACTGTCGAGCCTCCCTAATAAATAAAAAAACAAGATATTTTGCAGTTTTGATGGTCTCCAAGCACCTGCCTGTCGTCCTTCCTCCCGTCTTTGCGTGTATCTGGTGTGTTGGCTAAACAAGGTGGAACCCTGGTGGTGCGTCTAAGCTAGCAGCTCGTGACAGGACGCTCGATGAGTGATTGGAGTTACAGAGCTCGTCACACATTATTAAACTGCTGAGGGCTGCGCATGCGTGATGACATAAAGCTGTAATATGGAACATTTTAAAAGTCTCTAAACGTTCTGGCGAGGTGTGTGTCTCATGGAACAAATAAGAGATTGTTTCATGGGTCTGTTTGATTTGAAATTCTACAATAGATCCAAAGTTAAAGTTAAAGTGAAACTAAACTCTAAATCCGCTAATATTTGTGTATGTGGTGTTTGAATAGCATTATCTACTGTTCCTAGTATTTTTTTTGGCAGCTTTAGTGCAAACTAGGTAAATTTGGAGTTTTCTGGTCAAAAAAGATTTAAGTGTAAGTTTGTGCTGCTTTCAGTGGCCTCTGGAATTTCAAGTAGTTGGTGACATCACAAAAGACTGCCCTGATTACAGCCAGGCGTTTCTGATTACAAACACCTGGCTACGGGGGCGGAGTTTGAAGTGTGGGTACCTGTTAGACCAATCACACTGTTCCTTATACCTCCAGACCCCGCCCCTCCTGCCCCTTTAGTCCTCCAGGTACATCTCAGTTTAGCAGCTCTATTTGAAATGTGGCTGGGGGGGGTAGATTAGGTGTTTAGTCCCACTTTATCACAATATCATAACAAAATCACCTTTTTAAAAGCACTGTACCTGACTTTTACCGTCTTAGAAACATGAAAAGCAGAACTAGTTCATTTTAAACGCTTTGCAGTGGTCCAAAGTTATTCCTCCCTTCTAGGCAAAGTAATCACATCTCCATAGAGACAATCAGGTAACAAACCATAGTTTATAATAATACATAATATCACATTTTTTTACAACTTGTATCTATTTGATTATGACAAAAAAAGAAGATGGAAATGTGAAAGAGAAAATTACTGCTAAACTTGCGATCAAATGCTGGAGTTTGAAAGGTGTTGACAGGCGGCAGTAGTCCATCTTGTTGCCTTAATAACTAATAACTGTACGGTGTGAGTGGGTAATTATATACACAGAACAGTGAACCCAACACTCACATTTAATGGAGTTTTAGAGCACTACCCACTCAAGTGTAAAATTAGACATGACAAAACATTGTAACCGTATTTTCATCATCATGTTGCAGTGAAATGAGTGTTTGACCGGTACATTTACTGTAATCTACAATCCTACACTCACCTATGAGCTTTGAGTAATGGCTGAAAGGACAAGATCGAGGATAAAGGTGGTTGAAATGAGTTTTCTCTGAACTTGGAGTAGACCCGCTGCTTCCCCACGACATGGAAGGGAGCCAGCTGAGGTGGCATTGGGGTTGGAACACCTGTTATTTTATTTATTTAACCTTTATTTAACCAGGAAAAGACTCATTGAGATTAAGAGGCCAACAGTTTTAGGTACAAAAAACATAGAAATACACACACAATTTAAAAAAACAAATCGAACAAAAAAAAACAAAATGCTTCAACAGGTTCAATTAAAACAGTTACACACTAATGATTCTACATCCCTATTATTAAAGATATGTTTAAAAGAATCTAAGGAGACCAGCTCCTTTAATTTCAAGTCATTTTGTAACAGGTTCCAGGCCCAAGGAGCAGAAAACTGAAAAGCCTTTTCCCAAACTCAGACCTAACCCTGGGAACAGACAATAAAAACAGATCCTGTGAGTGAAGGCTGTAGGCACCAGCATCTCTGAACTATGTGCCTTTGCAAATAACTGCAAGTAGTTATGGGGACACACAGAACTTCTGCACAACATTAGTTAACATTTTACCCATCCATTTTCTTACGCTTATCCGGGGCCGGGTCGTGGGAGCAGCAGTGTGAGCAGGGACTCCCAGACTTCCCTCACCCCAGACACATCCTCCAGCTCCTCCAGTGGGACCAGAAAGGCGTTCCCAGACCAGCCGAGAGACATAGTCCCTAAAGCGTGTCCTGGGTCTTCCCTGTGGCCTCCTACTAGTGGGACATACCTCACCATCATTTTAGCCATCTTTAATTCATTTAAACTTGTATTGTGGGCTTTTTAAAAAAATAATAATATTTTAGTCTCATTATACTGAAAGCATTTGTATTTTAAAACAGTAAAGCCGATCACCATTTCTCCAGAAGCCCTTTATTGTGCTGGGAGACCCTAAATGTTCCCTCATCCAGGTTTCAGGAAATTCGCTGTTCATTAGAATGCATACAGTCTCACCATGACAATGCTTTATTAACCAAAAATCAATAGGGTGCTCACCTATGTGTCGTAACGGCTAGTGCGGGTGCGGACCAAGGAGTGCAGACTCGGGGCAAGTTGACAGTGTTTATTTACAAAATAGTGAATTTCAGTTTTGAATAGTTCATTTAACACACACAGGGAGCCAGGGAGCGGGAGGCAGACCAGACGGGCGTAGTGCAGAGCGGGGACGGGAAAGCCAGGACCAGAGCGAAGACAGGATCGAGACGAGACTGGGGCAGGCCGGGCCGGCGTAGTCCATAGAGCGGGAGCCAGGGCAGGAGGCAAGAAGCAGCCGGAGACCGAGACGGGACAGGAGGCAAGACAGAGGGGTGACTGTACTGGAGCTGGAGCGCAAAGGCAGGAGCAGGAACGAGCGAGAGCAGGAATCTGGAAGGTAGCAAAAAGTCCAATGAGTAACAGACAGTCAACAAAGATGCAAAAACTAAGCTGGAGCATTCACATTGACACGCGGACGGTCTGGCCCCGAGTGTCTTCTGTCGAGCCCTCATATACTCAGCAACAGGTGGAGGTAATTGTGCTGATGCGCTCCAGGTGCGTGCGGGAGGAGTCAGGAACTCCTCCCAGCTCCAGGCAGACAGGTAGGGGAGGGGGAGAGAACACAGGAGGACAGAAAATGCAGGCATCATGACAGCATGACACCCCCCTGCTCTTTGGGTCCTTTAGGTGTCCCTCTGGTCCCCCACCCACGCTGTAGGTATAGGTAGGAGCACTCACCCAGAAATACCCAGTATCCAATAATAATGTATGCGTTTATCTCCAATGCCCAACTAGTACCACTTGAATTAGCATTAGGATAGCTTTGGCTTAGTAAGTACTTAATTACGGGGTGTGGGTAAAGAGTTAGGGTATTTTCAACAAAAGGAAACAGTGTTCATTATAAGCTTTTGATTGATATTCCCAAAATGTGCCATATAATTCCCAACCGTCAGATATACAAAATTTCCATTCACGTGGCTGATTTTTTTCCCCATGTATTTGAGCAAAACTGCCTCGCCCCAGCAGATATACCATCTAAGCAGCTCTGAAAGTTGTGAAAAGCACTTTTAAACTCATCATGGTGAATAATTAGGATGCCTGGAATGCATAAGGTAAGTGAGGAATAATTCTGGACCTCCGCAAAACCTGAACTACGTTTTTAAGACAGTAGAAATCAGGTGCGGCACTTTTAAACAGTGCATAAATTCTTCCTACTAGTATTATTACACCAGATATATAATACTGACTTTAAACAGCAGCGGAACATAAAGTCATTTAAGACCTCCTCAGGCAGTGGAACCAACAGCCTTATCGACCAATCCGAGTACAGATCGTGTAGGTCATTAAGGCTTGAGAAGGTTTAACTGCTCTCCTCTGGGACATGGGAATCCTCACCTCCTCTTTGTACCTCCAGGATGTTTTAGATGGCTTCTTGATGACTCCATGTTGTAAGCACTCCCGGTCAATTGTGTAACCATTAAGGGGACGTAATTCCTTTGCTCAAAGCTGAAAATTATGATTGCTGTAGTAATAAACAAATGTGTTATTGTTGGGAGTGAGTAAAATGAATTGTGCATTGGAAGTGTAAGTCGACAGCGGCCAGAGGCGTAGCGGTTAAAAGGGTTAAATCCATAGACTGTGTAAAAAATCGGACTGAGGGAGCGTGACGTCACCCACAGCGTTCAGCCAAATGAAGCTCATCGAGGCTAGCAGTTATAGCGTCGAATTTGAAGCCACGATCCATCTTTGAATATCTGACCCAGCGCATCATAGCAACCAAAGAGCCAATCAGGCGCGAAGTTGTTGAAGGTATTCACCTCCTTCCCAACGCCGTCAATCAAACCTGTTGCTAACGCTAGCACGCTGGGTCAACTTGGGGGGGAAAAAGGCACCTGATTGGTCTGTTATGTTGAAACACAGCTCAGATTAAAATCTACCTTGAGTAACAGAGCTTCAGACAGAGTAGTACCTCCAGTTAGCATCACACGCCAAGGGAATGTTGATGACATCAGCTGTAAAGAATAATCAGATGGCACCAGCGGACCAACCGAGTTACAGATCAGAGCTGTGGAGAGGCGACCCTGCTCGTGTTAAGAACGTGCGTTTTCATGGTGTTTTTCAGCAATAACACCTGTAATGAAATAAATGCGTATGATGTATATAGATTTAATGCTATATTGTGGAACATGCCAGTCAAAGCAAACACAAGCAAGTACCAGGCAGCTATCAGGAAAGTTACATAGTGCAGCTTTATTGCATGAACTCCAAAAAGATCGGAAGGTCGAAAGTTACCAAATTATGAAAGTACAATGTATTATTAGTATGTAAAGAAGGGTGTTTTTACATGTGACCAGGCAATGGACTGTTGATCTATGGGACCCAGTGATGCGGCTCTGTCCCAAGGCACTCTGGGATACATTTAGGAGGGCCGCGGATGTATTAGCGCAATGATGAATCTGCCTCATTAAGGGCTTATTGTGCCTATATGCTACTACATGAACAGGCCCTATATGAGCAGAGGGGCTTTAACGCAGATGGGCGGATGGAGAGAGAGGGGGGGGGAGAGGAGAGAAGGAAGAGGAGGAGGAGGGGGGAAGAATGGAATCTGTGCATCATTACACAGGGAGAGGGGGATTACGGAAATGCGCTCACAAAATGATCAATGTCTCTTGTCAGTCATGTGATAGGCCGTAGAGTGCGTTGGACAAAGTTATGGAGGAATGGGAAGTTAAGGGAACTGTGTGTTTTTGTTACAGCCCGTATTTTCTGATTTATGTTATGTTGTTTCCTCATCAAAAACATACCTAGAGTTGTTTCATTCACACATATTTAACGCACAAACCCTGCGTATTTAGGCTGAGCTCTTCTCTCAACCTGAAAACACTGTTAACTTGAAAACTACCACTTCATGACATCACAAGGTGGAACAGAGCATTTTGAGCTTTTGTAGATGTAGACAGACTAATAATAAAGAGTTACTCAAAGGTGTGAATGAAACAAAACACAACTCTGGGTGTGTTTTTGAGGAGGTAACAACATTGTAACATGGATTAAAGCTATGAAGAATCAATTTTGTGTAATATACTGAACCTGTGTTTCCAGAGTTTTAACCTGCAGATAAAGACGCATACAAGTTTTTCTCATTCTCAGTATATGGACAGGCCTCATGTGAAAGCTGGATAATTGGATAAAAAGGATAATTGTCTGAGGAACAAAACACCAAATTATAACATGATCCTGTTCAATGTTCTTCTAATTAAAATAAATTATCAGTGAAACCTATAATTGATTTGACCATGTTTCCCTTTATCTGGGGGCACAGGTCGTGTTTATGGAATTTAAATCAAAATCTTACATACAGTTCCTTTAAACATGACAGGAATACAGGAGGATGGGAAAACATCAAAAGTCTTTAAGCATTCCAAACATCCTAATTACTCAACGTGATGAGTTTATAAGCACTTTTCACAACTTTCAGAGACCAGAGGTGAGTTTTTCCGGTCATGGAAATGCTAACGACAACTAGCATGCTAACGATGAACTAAATTGGATTGGATTAGCACACAATATAATGCTTTATGATTAGATGCAAAGAGTACAAAGCGGATTTATTTTGACCTCAAGAGCTGCTTATAGAATATATCTGAACTGGGACAACACAAATTTTGCTCAAATACATGGAAATCAGGTGCGTGTATTTTTAAGTACTTGACATCAGCACAAAGTAATTAACTAATTACTTAAAAACATGATAGTTTTTGAATCTATAATTGCCACCAGTGGACTTTTTCCTAATGAACAACTTGTTTTCCATAAATCAATGCTCCTTCATGTCTGTAAGTGAAAAGCTCTGTGTCAGGCCTTTCCTTTTTACCCACAATTCCCCTGTAGCCTCACACGAGCGCCTCTTCAAATTACCACCAGTAAATTCAATTGATTTGAGTCAAAAATGACATTGATTTTGGCCTGTCTAGAGCGGCCGGGGAGTCCATAAAACAGATAAAGAGGTCATAACCGTTTTACCAGGCTGCAGGCTCCCCGGGAAGATTTAAAAGCCTCGTGAAAATGGCGTGTTTCAAAACGGTACATCGCCCTGAGAACGGACGCAGCAACGAGGCCCTGAACGCATCATCGGGAAAATCTGTTATTGGTCGGTGGAAGGCCACAAGGAGCATTTGTGGATGAAAGGTATTCTGTGTATATTTCTCACATTATGATGAATTTCCAATACATAAATAAATACATTCATAAATCAGTTGGTGGTTTTCAGAACGAGATGATGTCATACTCCCAGATGGGCGCAAGAGCCAGTTTTTCCTATTGATTACATTGTACAGGGTGTCCATAAGTCTCTTTACAATTTTAAAATGTAACTACAAAGGCAATTGATAAGATATATTAATTTGATTTGTTCTGTTGTACTCAGTGGTTCTAAAAGTTTTTAATCACACGTTGATTAAAGAGCTCTTCCTCAAAAGAACTTCCAGTGTGTATCATGGTTTATTGAGGCAAAATCGGATACGCAGGCTCCACGAAACTACAGAACAAAGTATGGAAGAGATCTACCGTCACGTTGGGTAATTCGTGCACCTGCTCCCTTCTGTGTTTGAGCCTGGAGCTGGGCGGAGACTTTGGCACCACCTTCGCACTCAGATCAAGCAATCAAGCCTTCCCCTGTTAGCAGAAAAGGACTGAGGATCCAACACTCAAGGCCAGATCGTCTTGTCACCTTCCAGTATTTTATTGCCATCTTCTGTTTTTTCCGGTTTATTTGTTTGTGTATCCACCGTGATTCCGCTCCCTGGAACCACTCTGCACCTCCGTCTCCGACCCAGCTTTTCACGACTGATACGAACACCTCAGACTCAGATCCAGCTCATCTCGACCGGTACGAATGCCCCAGCCTCTGACCCTACGACCCATAACCTGCTCCAAGATTACTTCATAAGACACCGCTCCCATAAATAAACTCTATTGAACCGTTTCCCTGAGTCTGTATCTTTGGTCCCTCCGTCAGTCTTTACGACACAGGGATGGTGTTAGATGGAAAGAGAAGCGGGGCCAAGAACATCTGAGGAACATGTTTCTATGGGGCGATGTTGAAGAAATGGTGTATCAAACAAAGATACGAGACGTTACTGATCTAAAGCAAAAAATTAGGCTATGCTGCAGCGAGTATGGAAAGAAATCCAGTCCCGTCTTGCTGTGCTTCGTGCGACTAATGATGCCCATATAGAGGCGTATTAAATGAGGTCAAACACTTTGGAAACGACTGAGTACAATTGAACAAGTCTGATTAAGATAGCTTATCAACTGCCTTTGTAATATTTTTATGGACACCCTGTACTTTACCATGACATATCCAAAAAGTAAATTCACAAATGTTGAACCTGATCCTGATCGGACTAGACCCAAGTACTCACTGCATTACAACAAATCAGCAATCTAACTATATTCATTTTATCTGCCCGCACCTGTATTGAATATTATTGGCCTATAGAATGTTATGATATCATCTGAAACCCATAAATACATAAATTAATATTGTTTAGCCAATATTTTGCAGCTAGTACAACTTGGTCAACCTGGGCATTGGGATTTATAATATAACCTAATGGGAATGGCTACTAATAATTCAACTGAGCAAATTATAAATAATATAAATAATAAAGACATCTACAAAATGTCTTCCTCTATATCTAAATACTGCACTTGCATAATCTTAGAGTGCAATATTGTATACTTCTCAAATTGTAATATATTTTTTTGATATTGTGTTTGTGTCTGCTATATAGTAATAATAATAATTTATGACAGAATTTATGATTGAAAAGGTTTTAAGCTCTCCGTTGGAGTGTTTATTCAGTAAGTTACAATAAATATGTGCAAATTGCGCTAAAGTGTGTTGAGATGATCGGTTGATGGCGTGGCCTGGTGGAGTCGAGCCAGAGGAGCAGGACCGGGCGTAGGAGGCGGGTTCCTTTTATAGGATGGGGTAGATGCGCTGGGTCCTAGTGCATCCAGATCACTTCCAAAAACACACATTATTTATTAAAACATGGCACAACAGGGGCCGTGTAAGCACCAAAATAACTGTGAGACGCTGCTGAATCCTACACGTATCATTGATTAAGAAAATAAAATCGAAAAAAAAGTACATACAGAAGAAGTGGCCGTATGTCGTGGCGGTGAAAACGGGAATCGGCAATGTGGTTAAAAATAAGTGATTAAAGATTGCTCACACATGCACGAATCACTCCAAAAACAACAAAAACATGTTTGCCTGGCAAGTCCACAATCATCTCTCTGTATTTTTTACACAGATGGATATCAGTCTGGTTCCCACGTCCTCCGATGCCTCTCAAGCCCGGTCAAACGTGATCGTCCAATCAGATTTGTTTCTTTTCAGTGACATAAAACACGTAAAACAAAGGAGCTCATTCGTCATTTATAATCTACAAACTATATAAAATTCTTCATTGAGTCTATGTTTTTCAGCACCTGTAATATTTTTTCCAATACAGACCACGTACATCCCTGATTGGCTAATCCACCTGTCAACCACGGCCATCTATAAACAGGAAGATACGCCAGCGACCAGACTCACATCTTTGTAAAATACTGCAGAACTGTGTATTCTGGATCCCACGCAATCAATATGTGTAAGCTTGAATGTAATCTCTCTGTTTGTATAAAACCAGACACCCATATGTTGTGTCATTTGGCAAGACCATTCCTCACGTTTCCGGGGTGAGACCCACCTGCCTGGTATGAGAATGGTGTGTGCGTGATTGAGTGTTGGTGGTCGGAGTGTTTCCCTACCACTTAAAAGCTATATTTGTTTTAACAGGCTGGCTCTAGTTTCCCATTTATTTACCTTCAAAAGTGCCTGGACAAACTTCCTAGGCTTATATACTTTAGTAGTTTTTATACTTATACTACAACATTGATGAGTTTGGTTTTCTTCTGGACTAATGTTGCGTGTTGGAATCTCGAGCAGATGTCTAGAAGTTGCCGTAATTTTAGCTGGTATTTGGGGAGATTGTCTTTGGGTGTTTGGATCTACTTTTGCAGCCTCTCTCTTAACACACAAACCCTGCATATTTAGGCTGAGTTCTTCTCTCAAACAGAAAACACTCAGTTCCACCTTGTGATGTCATGTGGTAATACAGGAAGTGCTCCACTGTGTTTTTGAAATTCCCATACATCTTCACTAGAATTATTTTGATTATTTCAGTCCTGGAATAATAGTTAATCTCTGCTGAACTAAAGGTCAAAAGGAGCTGTTAACATAAAAATGATCACTTCATGACATCACAAGGTGAAACAGAGCATTTTGAGCTTTGGAGACGTAGACAGACTAATAATGCAGGATTACTTTAACATGTGTGAATGAAACAAAGCACCACTCTGGGTATGTTTTTGAGGAATAACAACATTATAACATGGCTTAAAGCTCACGAGAGTCAATTTTCTGCAGTATAGGACCTTTTCAAACCTACATTCATCAAAACGTGTAAATGCCACTGTACCCGTAAAATATTTTTTTAAATAATAAAGAAAAAAAGACAAAGTAAAAACAAAAATGCAAAAAACAAACAATCAATGAATAATACAAATAAATAAATAAAATTAAAAATACACGTACATGTATTGATACGTTGCGGTTGACCCCATCAACATTCCCCAGGGGTGTGAAGCTAATAGAGGTCACTGCTCTGTCTGAAGCGCCGCCACTTTTTGACAACCACTCGTGATTCCGATACCACGATGATAATTTAAACAAACAAAAAAACACTGTATTTAGATAATAGAATGTGATTTTCAACATTAAATCATAGTACTTTCTTTTTCTAATTCCTTGGCCTTATATCTGTGTAATCCCTCAGTCGTCCAGTAGCTTCTATAGTGGTCCATGGGTGTATACTAGTCTATGTGTCTAATACTTCAAGATCATTCTAAAGCTACTCAGGAAGGGTTCATTTCTGTCCTGTGAATGTGACTGTTTAGTATCAATACCTGCTCAAAGGAGTATCTAGTTTTAGTATCTGATTTTTGATACTTTTGACAACCCCACATAAGACACACATTTGACAGGCTGTTTGCAATTTACTCTTTATTTATCTAAAAAAATGTAATCGATCAAACTACCCTGACAATGTACTCCATTTCAGACTAGTCAAGTTTAAAGTCCATCAATACTTACCTAACCCCAGTGCTTTGCTCACAGACACAAAATCCATCAATCTCCAACCACCCAACTTTTTGACAATCATTCGCCAATCCGAGAAACTTTCACCCAAATGAAAACCTAACATCGTCAATGCCGCCGTTGTTGACAGGTACAAAAACTATCACTAATTCATGCTACACCTTTGTCCAGTTCTGTCTTGGAACCATCCAGAGGCCAAGCTAGCTACTCCGCGAGTCTGTCAACCTTTCGCTCCACCTGTCAGATCGACGATGGGCGTACAAGGGCTTGTTTGGCCCGGCTGTCATCCCAGGCAACATTGGCCGTGACAGGTGGGGCGCGTAGAGGTAACGGAGGAACGGGGGGGTGAACCAGCCGGGACCTCCCACGTCTGGAGCTCTGGATGGGGGATTGAGAGAGCAGACACCTCCCCGCTCCTGTACAGGCTCTGGAGGTGTAATTTAGACCGAGTGAGGAGAAGGAGGGATGGAAGTAAGCGACAAGGGAGGGGTGAGATGGGGAAATGGACCAACATAGAGACGTGTAATATTCAATCTTTTATTCTGACATTTTTGTTGAGATCAAATTAATATATATGTTGTGTTTTTCAAAGTGGTTTGATGTTTGGAAACCCAATTTGAATGGCATAAAAAAAAAGAAAAATCCCAAATCTCAGGTCTTATTCTGCATAAAAACTACTAACCCTGTAGTTTAGATCTGTACAAACATATTCTAAAATGTCCCTGTGTCTCCATTAGGTCCTATTCTGCCATATACACTGCCTGGCCAAAAAAAAGGTCACACGCTCTAATATTTGGTTGTTCTGCCTTTAGTTTTGATTACAGCACACATTCGCTTTGGCATTGTTTCGATTTCGCTTCTGCAATGTCATAAGATTTATTTCCATCCAGTGTTGCATTAATTTTCCATAAGATCTTGCATTGATGATGGTCGAGTCTGACCGCTGCACAAAGCTTCAATGGGGGTTAAGGTCTGGACTCTGTGGTGGACAATCCATGTGTGAAAATGATGTCTCATGCTCCTGAACCACTCTTTCACAATTTGAGCCCGATGAATCCTGGCATTGTCATCTTGGAATATGCCCGTGTCATCAGGGAAGAAAAAATCCATTGATGGAATAACCTGGTCATTCAGTATATTCAGGTGTCAGCTGACCTCATTCTTTGAGCACAGACTGTTGCTGAACCTAGACCTGACCAACTGCAGGAGGCTTGTACCTATTCGCTTAGTTAAATCCAGATGTGTTTTTTTTTTTTTTTGGCCAGGCAGTGTAGTCAACATATACACAGTGATCCAAAACACTTAACATTATAAATCGCTATATCGATCTAAACTGACTTGATGACAGAAACGGGTCCGTTGACTTCTTGTTCCCATTCAAAAAGAGGGCACGAGGATTGCGTCTGTTGTTGCAATAAGAAACTAAAGGTATCTAGTGACGAAGTTAAGTTGAGTAAATAAAATCAAAATGAACATAAAACAATCTATATAATGCAAAGGTTGTATTATAAGACAGGTTAAGTTGAAGTCCACAGTATTAGGCACAACATAAGTTAAAAGGCCTATAACGCACTATTATCTGATGTTATAATTTTGTTTCCTCGTCAAAAACATACCTGGAGTTGTGTTTTGTTTCATTCACACATGCTTAAGGCACAAACCCTGTATATTTAGGCCGAGTTCTTTTTTCAAACTGCTAACACTCTGTTCTTCGTTGTGATGTCATCAAGTGGTAATACAGGAAGTGCTCCACTGTGTTTTAAACTCCATCTTCACTAGAATCAATTTCAGCCCTGGATTTGCCTAACTTTGACGTTACAGCTATTGTTTTAGCATCATTTAAACTGCTTCACTCCTTTGTGCATCAGCAGACATTAGAGACTTTCTATGGACAATGAGCTGTGCAAAGGGTAAAACACAAATATTCATAAATAAAGGCAACAACTTAAGTTCTAAACTACTGAAGAGTGAATCAGTTCAATCCTTAAAACTACCACTAAATGACATCACAAGGTGGAACAGAGCATTTTGAGCTTTGGGGGGGGGGCAACAGTCGCTCAGTTGGTAGAGCGTCTGTCCACTTATCCGAAGTTTGGCGGATCGAGTCCTGCTCTCGACATAAACATCTAAATGATACAATGGACAGATTTACTGACCCACAGGCTGACGGTGCGATTCCAGCTCCCACAGATGAATGCTGGATGCTGTTGTTCTGTCCTTGGGCAAGACACTCAACCCATGTATGTGAAAGAGTGGTTGATGTAAAGTGCCTCGAGTGTCTTTAAGTTGGAAAAGTACTACATTGTCATAACGGCAGGTGCAGGTGCGGACCAAGGAGTGCAGACTCGGGGCAGATTTACAGTGTTTATTTACAGTTCGTACAGAAACAACAGTCAATAGTTCATTAAACACACACAAGGAGCGGGAGGCAAACCAGGCAGGCGTAGTGTAGAGCAGGAAGGGGGAAAGCCAGGACCGGATTTAGGATAGGATCGGGAACGGGACCAGGGCAAGCCGAGCAGGGGTAATCCAGAGAGTGGGAGCCAGGGCAGGAGACGGGAAGCAAGCCGGAGACCTAGACAGGACAGGAGGCGAAGACAAGGGGTGGACTGTACCGGAGCTGGAGTGCAGGGTCAGGAGCAGGAACGAGCGAGAGAGCAGGAATGTTTGACACGCTGTCTGGCCCCGAGCGTCTAGGCCGAGACGGTCCTGGAAACAGGGTGAAGATGAGCAGACGATCTGGCCCCGAGTGTCTGGTTTCAGCTCCTTTTATCCACGGCAGGAGGTGGTGATTGCGCTGATGAGTTCCAGGTGCGCGCGGGAGGAGCCAAGAGCTCAGCCCAGATCCGGCAGGTGAGGGAGGGAAAGAGCAGGACAGGAGGAAAACTAGGAGCGGAATCCATGGATCGTGACATACATAAAAACGTGACCATGAACAACTCAAACACGTGTGAATGAAACAAAACACAACTCCGGGTATGTTTTTTGTAACCCGCCTGGTTAGAGCCAAATAATATTTAAATAGTTTTAAAATGAGTATTTTTACATTTATTTTGCGTTTCAATATAAGTGGTTTTATTTTGAAAGTCGAAGTTTTATTTTGACGAAACCGGAAGTGGTATGAGCGCACGCAGGTAGCTTGACTGTGCTCCTTACGCGCAGAGCACGGCCTCTCCCTCACGTGTTGCTGGAAAAAATAGAGAAAAGGTATGAAACCCAAAGTTTTGTGTTTTGAAAGTTACAAATGTTAAAGTGTTTGTTTTAATGTGATTAAAGCTCCTGTTGGAGGTGGCAGAACCATTGCTGAGTTACTTTAAAATCATCCGAGTTGGTCGTCTTGGTAAGCTAGCACGCACATGTTCACATTGTCTGTATTAAGAAGCTCCTTGCGAACACGCTAGCTCATTATTTTGAGTATTTTGTACATTTTAAGTTCATTTTATAAAAAATATATTGTTAAATGGAATTGAAGATAAAAAATTGTCATTTTCAGTTAATTAAGTTATCTAAAATACGTATAACCAGCAAAGCTGTGATTTTTTGTTATTTCATTTAATATATTTAAAACCTTGTGTTAAAAATAGTTGATACATAGAAATTATAAATATGCATTATACTGTACAAGTTAATGTGTTTTCCATAAATAAGTGAACGCATTGGTAAAATGTGATTATATTGTGAAATTCCATTGAAATTACTCTGGTTAAAATGATATATTTTAACAATATGAGACATTTATTTGAATATGAGAAAGTTAATTGGAAAGTAATTGTAGGTACCTACATGTTAACTATATTAAGTTATTTTTCCATTTGATAGGATAAATTTATGTTGTACAACACTACCTATGTTGATATTTTATGTGAATTTGATATGAACCTATTTGCAATTGCACACATTGAGAATTGGATTGTAAAACCTGTTTTACTAATACAGGTCAGGTTTTTGTACTTCACTGGAAAAGTGATGTTCCAACCTTGGTGTATACCGACGTTGATGAAATCCGTTTGATGGCGAGCCTCCCAATCGAATCGTGAGCCCTATCATCCCATACAACGGATCCTGTGGTAAGTTTTGTGTCAGTCCTACTGACCAATACCAACGAGCCTACTCCGGACACATTCCATGACTGACTATCCCCTGACTTATTGACTTGAACATTGATCTAAGTTGCAAAGAAACATTTCGGAAACGAACAATTCCCATGGGACACTTTTATTTTAGTTTTTGGGCCAAATGTGTAAATGTATGTGAAATTGTATTGTGCACTTCTTTAATGTTTTTACTAAAAGTTCACATTTAATTACATTTACTGAGTCCGTTGTTGTTGCTATATCTCAGCTCCTACGAACCTAGAGGTCCATATGTGTACATACCCTGAAGTGGGTTACATTTTGATAAGGTAACAGAATTATAACATGGATAAAAGCTCACGATATAAGACTTTTAAGATTTTTGTTATTACTTTTGTGGTATTTAAAGACCATTAAACTTGCAGTACTTTCATATGAAGCTTTTCCAATTCAAAAACCTATCAATACATCGCCATGCATTTCTCTTCAATCACACTCAGACCCTTTATATACACATCTGCGTCTGAGGTTCTAACTTTTTCCAGCAGATGTGGAAGTGCATCTGGGCCAAATCCACAGAATGACACAGATTACAGCTGTGCAGACCAGGAAAATAAATATGAGGTTTGCATGGCCCGAGTGTTGGATATGCATGAGAGAGTCAGCCTTTGTTGAACCGGGTTATCAGAACTTCCTCTGTGAAACCAGCACATTTGTAATGATAGAGAGCAGAGAGATGGCAGTACTGTTATGGTCCGGTCTGAGGGCTAAACAAACTTGTGGTCACTGGGATCTCGGAACTTTCCCTGGAAGGAGTTCTGTTTATCTTGGAAGAGAAACAGAGAAGAAGAATTTGGCACCTTAACATGTTCAAACATATATGTAAAGAACTAGAGGTGGGTATTCATCAAATATCTTCAGTGAGATGTTATTCCTTTGTCTGTAATGTTCCACAGTAAGGCATTAAACGTGTCCCTCTAGCATTTATGTAAAGACGATGTACCTGATTTTTAGGTCTTTAAAGCAGACCTATTGTGATTGTGTCTGCTGTATAGTTATAATCTATGACACCTGTGGATTGATTATGTTAAAATTTGGACATTTTAAACCGCAATATTCATCTAAAATGACTTAATAAAATGAAACAAATACGCTGACGTCCGTGTTAGAAAACTGTGGTGCCCAATGGGAGCTGACGTCGCCGTAAAAGTCATCGCAACAAAGAGCCGTGGAGCTGTCGGCATCTCCAGTTGAGATCTGCACATCACACTAGCAAGAAGTAGGTTTTTTTTCATTTGTGCCAAAATGAATACAAGATGCTGCCAATTCCTAAGTGCATCACCAATTCTGAAAATAAAATTGGAGAACAAATTTAGTAGCATGTCATCAAAATATCCAATCCAACAGTACACAACAGACATTTTAAAAACACAGATAAATGACAGACATACAAATAAATACCTACAAACTGTACACTATAAAAGAGAAAATGTGCGTTTTAAGAGCTGATTTAAAAGTAGAAAGTGACTCAGCCTGTCTAAAGTGCAGGGGTAACGCGTTCCACAGTTTGGGACCAGCCACAGAGAAGGCCTGGTCATCTCAAAGTTTCCTCCTAGTTTTTGGGACCACTAACAGGGAATGATCTGCAGACTTGAGAAAATAAGTGATTAAAGATTGCTCAAACATGCATGAATCACTGCAAATACAACTTTGGGTGCATAAATGGTGAGGGGAAACGACTATAACATGATTGACTGAGAAGCTGATTTTGCAGAATAGGTCTCCTCTAAAAAGAACTTACTCATGTTAAACAGTTTGCAGTGGTCCAAAGTTATTCCTCACTTACCTTATGCATTCAGAGCATTCTAATTATTCACAGTGATGAGTTTATAAGCACTTTTTACAATTGTGACAGACCAGAGCGGAGCCATCATGGTACAGATAACAACAATCTGATTTCTGATTATCTGACAATAAAACACTTTATTAGATGCAGACATATTTTCAACTCAAGAGCTGCTTATGTGATATATCTGTACTGAGAAAGACACGTTTTGCTCAAAAACACGGGTCTTTGATTAGAGTTGTCTTTATTGCTCAAAAATATCTTGAAAAACATGTATTCTTATTGTGAACAGGGTCGCCTCTCCACAGATCTAACCAGCACTGTAGTGATGTCACGAGCTTGTATTCAGAATTCATGGCAAAGTGATAACATCTCCACGGCAAGCAGGTGGTGTGCCCTCCACCAGAAAAGTTACATAGTGCACCTTTAACTGATTTCTAGTACTGAGACGTTAGTGAACGAGTCGGCTCTTTTGAACGGTTCCTTATTGTGAATGCTTGGAACCGGATCTCATTTTTTAAAAGAAACAAATGTTTTTCTTTCTAATTTTTATGCATTTTACATTACATTACATGATTAAGGCTGAACCAACACAAGAATCAGCACAGAAACAACAAAAAAACACAATTGGCATCATAATAAAAGTTAGTTTTTGAATTATTGTTATTGTAGTGCAATGTTTCACTTAGAGTATGCATCATGTCAAAGAGTAAAAACACACCCACTCTCAGCTTGAACCAGTTTAAACACATCTGAGCCCTGGTTATTTCTCTCTGTGATTAGTTTGGAGATAAAATTAGTTCTCAGATTGGCTTCTGTCATATAAATAAATAGTAAAAGAGCCAGTCTTTTGAATGGCTCTTTGACATGAGCAGATCCAAAACATTCAGATCCCACAAAAGAACCGAAAGTCCCATCACTACTCTGTTTATTCACTCTGCCAGTTCATGGGTCTCAGTTCGACATTTTCTACAGATATAACATTTTGTTTTGAACTGCTATGGCAACGGTGCTTTTTGTTTTTTTTCATCACTCTGAAACCATGTATAGAGAACTTGCAATTCCTCCACCTCATATGCGCTCTCCAAACCTTCTGAATAGTAATCGTGCGCATCAACAAAATAATACGGGACTTTACGTTCTATGATGTGTCCAGTTGAGAAGATGAGAGGCGATTGAAGGTGGAGCCCCCAACTGGAACCTTCACATCGCTATGCCTTTGTTTTTTGGTTCTTCCTCTCCTCCCTCTCCTCTTTCCCTATCTCCCCTCCTCCCTCCTGTCATCCTTTGATCACCGGCGCTTCCTACCTCCAAGCCCTCTCGTATACACCTTCTGAAGATGCCTGCTCCCCCATGGGCCGGTTCTTCTCCACCTCCTCTCCGTAGCCAATCCATTGATTTCAAATCCAAAATGAAGGCCCTTCCAGTCGTACTGTCAGGGTTGTTTTCTTTACGGCAGGATTAGGTCGCACCCGTGGATAGCGAGGTGTTGATGGAAGTCAAAAGTTGTCAGTCTCACTCTAGACATGTAAGGTATGGAGAATAGTTGTTTTTGTTGGATTATACGGTTTCGAGTGTGTGACAGACGTGGGAACAGCTAAGATTTTGAGGAACTTTTCTGCATACATTCATAGAGATCTTATTGTATTAAAACACACATATTATGCAAAATTTGCTTATTTATTAACCACTTTATATGGAGTTGGATTTCGGTTCATTCACTCTTTTTCCATTAATCTATTAATCCAAAGTCACAAAAAGGCTCTGTTTGGATTTTACGGTCAAACACAATTTGACTGTATAGTCCAGTGATGGTTTATGTACTTAAAAACTGCACAGGAGAAGTCTGGATTTTTACCTGTGACGCAACAATCCAGACAAAATCCAAACAGAGCTTTTTCGCGTGCTCAGAGAAGAAGACTTGGGATTGATAGATTCATGGAAAAATAGTCCAACTCCAATATAAAACAGTTAACAGCTAAAAAAAAGAAGTGTGTTTTAATACAATAAGATCTCTCTGAAAGTATGCAAATGGTGGACACTACCTGAAAAGTTACACCATTAAATGTCCTATATTATGCAAAATTGACTCAAATATTGTTATCGCAATACCTCAAAATGCTCTGTTCCACCTTGTGATGTCATGAAACATTTTCATGTTAACCGATACCTTTTACCTTTTGTTTAGTATAAATCGGAATTTCCAGGGCTGAAATTATCCAAAAGACTCTAGTGAAGCTCTTCCTGTATCACCACATGACATCACAAGGTGGAACAGTGTTTTCTATTTGAGAGAAGAACTCAGCCTAAATATGCAGGGTACAACTCCAGGTATGTTTGTGATGAGGAAACTTCAGTATAGCATAGATCAGACAATAAAGTAATATGGGCCCTTTAAATGAACCCGTCTAAGGTATTATTTGTTCCGGTATTTTCTGCAGGTATGTCTAAAACCCATTTGCTCTCACTGATTCCCTTCTCTTATTTATTCATTGGCCATTTTCGAGTAAACCCAACCCACTTAGGCCTTTCCTCTACTTTATTACTCTTTTATTTTAGGACCGCCATATTGATTTTTACATTCTATCAGCCGGGCCCATACATTTCCCCCACTCCCATGTCTCCCATGCATTTTCTACTACTATTACGCCCACTACTTCTGCTTTAGCCCTTAATGCCCCCTCCCTAAACCCAGTCGATAATATTGACGTAATCCAACCGACGTTTCTGAGTGATCCGCGGACATAATGACAACCTAGCGCACTACGGCTAGGTTGGCGCAACATTGCTAGACATCGATAAAGTGTCCGGCGCTTTGATTAGCCCCTAGCGCTAATGCTATGCTAAGCAGAAAGCATCACTCTGGACCCCCGTTTGCTATACACAAGGAACGGACACGAAGGGGAGGGGGAGTAAGCAAACTCTACAGGGAAATTAAGCAATCCCGATGAAATGGTGTTCCGAGGAAATTCTTGGATAAATTAACAACGCAATTACATTACATGACACGCCGCAAGATGGATGGGGGAAAGTTGGCGCGGATTATGTTCGGTTTTCCAAATTGCAATTTATTTGAGGGCTCTAATGGATGCCGTATTAAAACATCTCAGGCCGCGGTCAGATTTCATTGTGTGTCACCGGGACTTGATTGATGACCCACGGCGAGCAACTCACTCCCCCCTTTCTCTCTCTTTCTCTCTCTCCATTTCTCCTTCCCTCCCTTCATCCGGTGAGATGTTTTCCCTCTGTTTTTCTTTTCAATCCGAGCTGCGTTGCCTGCACATTTAAGCCAGGCGGTCCACCATTAGCGACGTTTATATAGATCTGGGATTGATTTTTGTAAAGGCGTATATCTCGGGATGGTTCAGCGCACGGCTATTGGGTGTCTCTGGGCGGCGCGTTTGTTCTAGAAGCGGAGGGACGAGATGGGGCATTGTCAAAGGCCGTATGCAGTTATAAATTAGGATTCCAACATTGCAATTAGACATTTAAAAAAGTCTAAAAAGTCTAACAAAAACAAATTATTTAAAGCCACAGTATGTAATATTTTAACCTCTCTATAACTATGCAGGTGGCGGATCGTACCATAAAATTTATACCTTAGTGTACCCTTAAAGGTATTACCCTCAGATGAGCTTTAAGCCATGTTATAATGCTGTTTCTTCATCAAAAACATTGAGTTTGGAGTTGTGTTTTGTTTCATTCACACATATTTGAGCAATGCTGAATTATTAGACTTGTCTCAATAGCTCAAGATGCTCAGTTCCACTTTGTGCTGTCATAATGTGGTAGTTTTCATGTTAACAGCTACCTTTTTAATTTTTTTTGGTAAACATTGGAATTTCCATGGCTGAAATGATCCAAAATATAGACTAAAATAAAAGTATGTTTGTGTTTTTTGTCTGTTTTTTGTGTTTTTTGCTTTGGAAAACCTAGACAAACATGTGTCCCCTACTGTGAGTGGGCTTGCTTCTCCACAAACCCGCTCCTGCTTGTTTCATGGAAGTGTTCGTTTGGTTTGTTGATTCACCTTATTCCTGAAGTTGCCGTGGGCGCCGCCATCAATGTTCAGGTTGTACTGTTTTGCATGAGGCTGCCGATCTTGAGTAAATAAGTTCAATAGGGACAACAGAGCAGTTTTAATACCTCAAAGAGAATCAGGATTATTGCATTATCTAGTAAATAAAAAGAGGAAAACATTTGTGTAATCGCTGTTTTAGTGGCTATATGATTATGTATACAACACACTATCACCGAGGAGTAAACTCATTTTAGTCAGACAAAAAAGTATGCAAGCAGGTACTAATGTTAAAGTTGTGTAGTGAAATCTGAGTAAATGGATATTTAATAACACAGAGGAACACTTCTGAATTACAACCATTTTAAAGATGATTTAACTTTTGGAGTGTTCAGCACAGATTGTATAAAGAAGTGGACTAAGTGAGTGTGACGTCAGCCATAGTGTTCAGCTCCAGTCAAATGAAGCTCATCGAGGCTAAAGCAGTTATAGCGGCGAGTTTGGAGTTTAGTTCCACATTTCGAATTCCGACTGTGAGTATCATAGCCACCAAAGAACCAATCCTCTTTCCACCCACACCGCTGGTTTAGCAGGGAGCTGGCACTTAGCAACGCTGTCAATCAAATTTGTTGCTATCACTAATGGGAGCGCCTGATTCGTCTGTTATTAATGTTCATATCGTGATTTACGGGACAAGTTAGAGCGGGTTAATTCAAACATTTTAAGACCGCAATGACGAGGCTCTCTGCAGCAGTCACAGAGAGTGGGGCCACAGTTTTTCAACGTAAAGTCAATTGAAGCCAGAGCCAATGGAACCAGAAGTGCGCCAATGAGAATTTCTTATACAACAGCACGTATTTTTCGGACCTGCGACTGAACGACCGACCTTTTCACTGGTGGGCAATTCACACTCTAACTACTGTGCCACCGCCACCCCATAATAACCTATCTCTTTTCCACATTTTTTTCCGAAACGTTAAGCGCCTTGGTTCCACTCCCGATTCTCCAAATGAAAATCTAATCGAAAGTATTTTTACGGCTGGAGCGAATGCATTAGAGCGTGTAGTAACATCTGTAAGCCATCCACAGCTATGCCAGTGTCTTTATTTGACCATTTATAATTACTCACAGCGCGCCGCAAAGAACATATGGCTAGCTTTGAACTCTGGGAACGAGGGCTAACCCGCATTTGACCCGGACAATCTTACGGGCAACCCAATCCCCCTGCAGAAAGGTGAAAAGTGGAATGTTCCAAAAAAGGAGAGATTAGAAAAATGAAAAGAAAGCAGTAATCAGCTTTACACAGGAACTACGGCCGAATAATGAGTTAGTGAGTGAGTCCTGGTTTAGTCCTGGTTTGGTCCTGGTTTAGTTCTGGTTTAGTCATGGTTTGGTCCTGGTTTAGACCTGGTTTGGTTTTGATTTGGTCCTGATTTAGTTCTGGTTTAATCCTAGTCTGATCCTGAGTGAGTCCTGGTTTAGTCCTGGTTTAGTCCTGGTTTGGTCCTGGTGTGGTTCTGGTTTAGTCCTATTTTACTCCTGGTTTGATCCTGGTTTAGTTCTGGCTTGATCCTACTTTGGTCCTGATTTAGTCCAGGTCTGGTCCTGGTTTACTTCTGGTTTAGTCCTGCTTTGGCCTTGGTTTGGACCTAGTTTAGGTTGGGTTTAGTCCTGGTTTAGTCCTGGTTTAGTCCTTGTTTGGTCCTGGTTTACACCTGGTTTGGCCCTGGTTTAGTCCTGGTGTGATCCTGGTTTAGTTCTGGTTTGGTCCTAGTTAAGCTCTGGTTTAGTTTAGGTTTGGCCCTAGTTTGGTCCTGATTTAGTCCTGGTTTGGTTCTGGTTTAGTTCTGGTTTAGTACTGGTTTAGTCCTGGATCTAATTTGATCCTTAGTATTCTACAGTGATGTCTTGGACTTTTTAAACCAAGTCCTGTTTCAGTCCTGGTTTGGCCTTGCCGTAGTCCTTGCTTAGATTAGTTTTGTCTGTTTGCCTGTTTTAGTCTTGCATCTGAGTTGTCTTAATCCTGATTTCTTTGTTTAGTCATATTTCAGTCCTGGTCTCATCCTGCTTTGGTGCATACACTGTATAAAGAAGTGGACTAAGGGAGTGTGACGTCACCCAAATGAAGCTCATCCATGCTCGCGGTTACAGGGGCAAACTTGGGTCCGAGTTCCATATTTGAAATTACGATTGCAATTATCATTACTGGTTTAGCAGGGAGCGGGCCCTTAGCAACGCTGTCAATCAAACCTGTCGCTAACACTAGCTGGAGCGACCTCAGGGAAAGAAGGCGCCTTATTGGCCTGTTATTAATGTTCATATCTTGATTTACAGACGCAATAGTCAAATAAAAACACCAGGATCATGTACAGAGGGACAATACCAACATTTTAGCAGCAGTTACAGAGAGAGGGGGGACAGTTTTTCAATAGAAAGTGAACTGGAGCCAGAGTTGATGGAGCCGGAAGCGTGCCCATGCTCACTTCCTATTTGGAATGCTGCAGCTAGCAGGTTAGCTATGTTCATTTATATATACAGTCTATGCTTTAGTCCTGTTTTAGTCCTGTCCCAGCCCTGGTTTAGTCTTGGTTTAACCCTGGTTTAGACCTGGTTTAGTCCTGGTTTAATCGTATTTAAGCCCTATTTTAAGTTTGATTTAGTCATCATTCAGCCCTGGTTTAGTTTTGGTTTAGTCCTGGTTTTGTTCCAAAGTTCTAATTTTGTAACCATGGACATTTGGCAATTTCACATTAGAGCTTTATTGCCTTATTATGAGTCTAGGAACACATTCACAGCTGTTGTTTCTCATATTGACCCAGTTTATGTTCAGAAATAGATGCTAAATCTCTGGAAAGTTTCTGAAGGGAGAGAAGTTTGTGGAAAAAACTACTTTGCTCAATCATGACCCAGCAAATATGGCAATAAGAAGCCAATACTGTGGTAGTGAATGGGAAAAGTACTGCACCACTTGAAGAAGCAGTATGGGGTATTTTTACAAGTTGTTATTATTAGGACCAGTGCAAGTACAAGTTTGAGGTATCTGTACTTTACTTGAGTACATTTTTAGGTTGATACTTTTTACTTTTACTTCACTACATTTGAGAGCAGGTATCTGTACTTTCTACTTCACTACATTTTCGCAGTGAAAGTATGTTTTATTAATGTTTGAGAACTGCTGAAAGGGTCGAGAGGTTTATTTTAAGTTCAGCACAAATCTTCATCAAAATTAATACAAAATCTGTGTGAAATACTTTTACTTCTTACTCTTTAAATGGGTAATTTTACTTAAGTTGAATTTTTCACGTGTTACTTTTACTTGAGTTGGGGTTTTTTTGGGGTTTTTTGCCCTGATATCTGTAGTTTTACTTAAGTAACACAATTGAGTTCTCCTTCCACCACTGATAAGAATGTAGGTACGAGTTAGCATGCTGTTTAGTTAGATAGATATTTTATGCCACTACAAACTGTTCTAAAGTTATTTTTTTTATCTTAAACAACATATTTTTTTCAAGAATTGTAGACAAATTGGCACCACTTCTCCTGGGTGGGTCAAATGCAGATGGCAAGTTTCCCTACGGGGCATATAAAAGGCTAAATACATTTTTCTACCACCCGATCTTCATCTATGAACTTAAAATGGGACTAAACATCTAAAACAACCACATTTCAGATAGAGCTGATAAACTGGACTATATCTGGAAGACTAAAGAAAACAGGAAGGATGGGCGGGGTCTGGATATATGAGCAACAGTGTGATTGGTTAGTTTTGCGTGATGTCACATGGTACTGGGGATTGCAGACGTCACTGAAAGCAACACACACTAGTTTTTTTGATTATTTTTTACCACATCCACACTTGTAACTCCGCCCCTGCAGCAGATGTTTGTAATCAGAAACACCTGGCTGTAATCACTGCAGTCTGGCGTGATGTCACATAGTACTGGGGATTGCAGAGGTCCCCTGAAGGCACCATGTTCACATAGTTTGCACTAAAATTGTACACAGTTTAGACGCAAAAAGTTGATGTAGTATTATGAATTCCTTATGGAGCTCAACGGTGACCACCCGTCCACTGGTTCAACAACTAAATTCGAGTTGCTATGTAAAGAATGGCTGCGTTTTGGATACTATTTAGCATGTAGCTATTTAGCCTTTGAGCTCTTAATATTAGAGGTTTTTTTTGAAAGGTCTAAGGGAAAAATTAATGGCAAATTTACTTTCGGGACCTGAGCGGGCCGTCACTGCTGAGCTCCATTTGATCTGCTCTTAGCTTTGCACAATTCGGGCAGTACTGGGTTACATACTGTATTTTCCCATGCCATTCTCAATATAGCAGCTCTCATCATGTAAATTACTGATTATTTTTCTATGAGGAAATGCTTACGTTTCTATAAAGCCCCATGCAGTTCTAATGAAGTCTGATTTGTGGTATGCAAAAGTCACTATGCATTGGCTCCTTCTGATTTCTGTTTATTTACACATCCCATGCGGACTATTCGTGCAGCTCAAACCAAAATGGATGTAAGCATTTGGGTCCATTACGCAGCTTTTAGGGACCTAGTCTAAACAGTGTGAGGTCAGCGAAACAAAAGGTTATCGGGAGTATTGTGAGATAGACCACCTGCTTCTAGGGATGAGTGTACTTATATGGCAAAGTTATAAATTACGTGCTGTAGTTAGGGCAAATTACGATGTTTTATAGTGAATTTAAATGGGGTATTTATTGCATTTTAGTTTAAAAGAGACATATTGTGCTAGGGTCCGTGTTAGAAAACTGTGGTGCCCAATGGGAGGTGACATCGGCGTAAATGTCACTGCAACAAAGTCGTGGATTTTGAAATTTGTACCAAAATCACTACGCGTCGCTGATGAGTCAGGTATATCATCGATTAAGAAAATAAAATTGAAACAAAGATCGAAGTAAGTACACAGTATGGAGCGTGTGTCGGCAGTGGTGAAAACGAGTTGATCTGCAAAATGGCGACTTCAAAATAAGTGATTAAAAATTGCTCAAACATGCACGAATCACTGCAAATTCTGCTTTGAGAGGAAACAACTATAACATGCTTATGAAAAGTTGATTTTTCAGAATAGGCTGCTAAATAGTTGCTACTTGGATGTATAGAGATTGTGCAACTGTCCTTTTTGTGCTTTTGGTTTCAGTGTAGGTACCAGTCTCAAATACAAAGCTGGAAAAACTGAGGCACTCAAAAAGTAATAAAGGTAATAAAGGCTTTTAATTATTTTGTACTTTTTGAGTGGCTCAGTTTTTTCAACTTTGTATCAGAAAATAGTTTATACACCAGTGTGAACAGTGTATACAGGTACATATAGAGATGAGAGATGCGTTTTGGCACGACAACATAGTGGATGGGTGACGTTTACGGCGACGTCAGCTTCCATTGGACACCACAGTTTTCCAACGCAAAAGTCAGCGGCTTGTTTCTTTTATTAAGCCATTTTAGAAGAATATTGTGATTTAAAATGTCCAAATTCTACCATAATGATCCACGAGTGTCATAGATTATAACTATATAGCAGACACAAGCACAATAGGTCTTTTTAAATAAGTGAGGGATTTTGTTTGTCTTATTTTTGTGTTAATGTTTGGTCCTTCCATTTACATTCTACTTGACTAGTATTATTTTGAAGTATCAAGTGTAGTACAGTATTCTTACTTGAGTATAGTTTTTGGCTATTTTCTGATCTATGTTATGTTGTTTCTTCATCAAAAACATACCTGGAGTTGTGTTTTGTTTCATGTTTAACACACAAAGTTCTTCTCTCAAACAAAAAACACTCTGTTCCACCTTGTGATGTCATGTGGTGAGACCTGAGGTGCTCGGCTGTGTTTTCAAACTCCATATAGCTTCACTAGAATCATTTGGAGAATTTAAACCTCGGAATTGCCAACCTCTACCGAACTAAAGATAAAAGGTAACTATTAACTTGAAAACTACCACTTCATGACATCACAAGGTGGAACAGAGCATTTTGAGGTTTGGAGATGTAGACAAACTAATAATAAAGGGTCACTCAAACATGTGTGAATGAAACAAAACACAACTCCGGGTATGTTTTTGATGAGGTAACAACATTATAACATAACATTAAAGCTCACAGGAGTCAATTTTGTGTAATATAGGACCTTTAAGTCTAAGGTGTCCCATATTCATTTAAAAATAGCAGAACATTGCATATCGGGTCTTAACCCATCCACTATTTTCCTTACCACACAGAAAAATGATGGACAGGTTGCTATAGCGATTTGCCTGGTCTAAGCATGGTCTGATCCTGACGTAAGCGTGTATGAGCCAAAACACTTTACCCATGTTGATCTGTCGCTCTCCCCGGGCCCCGGAGCTTCGCGCTGGGCATCGCTGAGCTGCAGGTCTGGGCTCATCATGGAGGGTATGACAGGAGAGAGGGAGGCGAAGAAAAACATCAGCAAAGCTCTTTTTTAATGTGATATTAGCCGCTAGCATGACAAGAGAAAGTGCTTACAATATACAGTTTTAAAAGCAACCTGGAGAACACAGGAGGTAAAAGGCTGGAAGCAAGTCTAGTTATAGTATATCGTGGCATGTTCTGTGTACTATTTTAGTATTGTTACGTGGGCTCCGGGTATGTTTATGAGGAGGTAACAACATTATAACATGACTTAAAGCTCACAAGAGTCATTTTTGTGTAACATAGAACCTTTACTTCAGTCCGTTATGATAAAGGGAAAACATTTGACACTTCTGACACAACTCCTCGTAATGTTCTGCTGCCAGCTCTTTAACATATTCCACGATTGTTGTTTTGACACTTGGCTGTGATCAATAGAGCTTCAGTCTGTGGTTGAACATCGGACCCTCTGGCTTTCAGTCTGATGAAGAGGTCAGGAACATCAAAACCTCCAGCACGCTCTTCATCACCATGTCACAAGCCAGACTGACCACAACCATAGGGGCTGACCACAACTAGGACCATGGACTTTGATGGTCAGGTGTCTATTTACACAAAGGAGCAAACATATGGACTGTTGGAAGAGGAGGAGGAGGAGGAGGAGGAGGAGGAGGGAGCTTTGAAGATTTGAAAGTAAAGACTATTGGAACCACTTCATGAGATTAGTCTGGGCAGGGGTTAATCTGGAATTGCTAATCTCTACTGAGCTAAAGGTAAAAGATGTAGACAGACTAATAATAAAGGATTACTCAAACATGTGCGAATGAAGCAAAACACAACTCCAGGTCTGTTTTTGAGGAGGTAACATTATAACACGTCTTAAAGCTCAAAAGAATCCATTTTGTGTGATATGGGACCTTTAAAATTGTGAGGAAATTTGTGGGTTGTAGGTCTCAGAGTGAAACAGGGACAATGGTTAAACTTTGAACCAAAGATGAGCTGCGACTGATATCAAGCTCGTCTGATATTCTGGGGTCTTGGCGCAGAGTGAACCCTCCTCTCACTGCTTCTGCGATCAATCTTTGTGATCAACAGTTCTCCTCAGCGTAACAGCAGATGAGCTCCACTGTGAATGGGACCATATTTCCACCATTTCTTCTTAACATACTGTAATATCTTTCGCAATTGCAAAAACACTGCCAGCATGTAGCGCTAACCAGTACAACTCCGGTGACTTTACCACACAGACTGACTCACGTAGTGCGTTTTCTGGTGGTTTAATCAGTTGGTTCAAACAGCGTCTAAGGTCTCAGGTTACACGTACAGAGATGTTGAATTGTAGGCCTACACAAAAAAAAAAAGGTATTGTAACAAGCAAAAATATGGCTACCCGGCGTCTTCCGTCTCCACCTCCCAGACAGCAGGAAACCCGGTGCCTTTGAACATCCCGGCACATCACCCTTGCCCACGTGAACCCCACCCCTCACGCATTACCATGACGACCAAACACCCATATGGCTCCTACACCGACATAGTAAAAGAAAAATCCAAATCTGTCAACTGGACGAAGGTTTTAGGGTGAAAACGTTTTGCCTTTTCTTCAGTTCTGGTCAGATTGCTGGTGGACACTGCTTTATATCTATCTGAAGGGAGGGGATAACTACACTGCATTATTGTTTTCCCTGTTTTAATTTAGGTCTGAAGATGGAGTTATAAATAGGAGATAAATTATGCCTAAGCCTCCCATTCCTGTTCAAAGACGGATTGCCTTTTGCTTCTTTAATTCCTGTCTCAAACCGTTTATTTTTTGTGGCTAAAATTTGTACCTCACTATCTTAAAAGGACTGGTTAGTAGCTTTGAGATGGAGATGTACGGTTGACTGGGGTCCCAAGCCCGAAGCCGCTTGAACGAGCAGCGGAACTTCTTCACTTAAATAACTTTTGTCCATTTCACAGTGTTGAATTTTTCTTTTACTATTGATCCCGCCTGGACAACTGAGGGATTACACAGACATCTTAATTCCTCCATGCTTTTCATTGAATAATTTACCATTCTACAGAGTCTTGAGCAACTTTTGAACCCGTTGAGAAACCCAAAAACACATCAAACATGATAAATAAATACATAGAACCACACACGGGTAAAGAATGCATTTGTACGTTTATTCGAATCTTTCTAATCAAAAAGAAAAACACTGGAGTACCTCTGAACCAAGCTGCATTTAATGTTACCATTCCAGACTTGCTCCTTCTAAGTAATGTACGATATAATCTTACTCCTTTGAAACTGTACCCTGTAAAACACACCATAACAACCGACCCACAACTCCCCCCCTGTGACACCCGCCCAGCCACACATATGCATACATGGATTTCACATCACTCCCCAACTCTCTCTAGTGTTAATTAAATCTGATTGGTTAAAACGGCAAGAGACACTAACGAAGCCCCATCCTCCATCTCCCCTCCCTTCTAACCTTTCAATAATTCATATCTCCAGCGCCTCCAATAGGAAGTCAGCATCCGCAAACTTGGATCATCTGTCCTGTAGGGTCTGGGTAAGTGTACGTGGGTCCGTGATACAAGACTCATAAATAAATATAGAGAAGGTAAATGGGGTTTAGAATTACCCATAGGAGCGTACAGGTTGTGGATAGAATGTCCAGGCACCAGACGCTAGCGCGGAATGACCGCAGAGACACAGATATGGTGGTATCTGAGCTAGCATCGTCTTCCTCACCTCTGCTGTTGTGTCAAGGTGGATATCGAAGTGTGGTCGCAAAACGTCCGCTGTAGCAGATTGGTTGGCGTCTTTTTGGACACCGTAGACTGTATAAAGAAGTGAACTACATGAAAGCAACTCAAAGTACTGAAGAGTCAATCTGGACCGAAGTTGTGGAAGGTAAAGGGCGAACGTTTAGTAACTGCATCGACCTCAGGGAAAGAAGGCAGCTGATTTTTCTGTTATTAATGTCCATATCTTGATTTACAGACACAAAAGCGAAATAAAAACACCAGGATCGTGTAGAGCAGGTAAATACAGACATTTTAAGACCAAAATGATGAGGCTGACAGGAGCAGTTAAAGAGAGAAGAGAGGAGTCGATGAAGCCGGAAGCGCAGCCCATGATCACTTCCTATTTATATATATACAGTCTATGTTTTGGACCTAGGTGGGAAGTAATTCAAAACTGAACACTAAAATGATGTTACTCACCGTGTGCTTTAAGCTTGAGTGTATGAGTGTAAAAAAAAAATCGATCTAGTGTTTCTGTACGTATTTAAGGGGGCAAAAATCATAGAAAACTATCAACTGTAGCCAAAACGTATTTACTCAAGTTAGAGTACCTATGCTTCGAAAGATATTCGACCTACTCAAGTACAGTACCTGCTTGTCAATGCCTGGTTAACACTTGAATGGGAGGTGCCACAGTGGATAAGCAATGGCTCTAGCGCAAACTGTTTTTTGTGTTGTGTCCTTCCCATAATCTGGTGTGTTTACTTTCATGTTGTATAATTTCTGCTCATTAGCATGCATTATGTCAACCAAATAAATAAATAAATACATTTTGGTAAATCCACTGTTCGCTGTGTGATTTGCAGCTGTCTATAGGAGGGGCCGACAGCTGCACGGCTCTTTGTTGTGATGACCTATCTCTGCTTCCACTGCAGTTTTCTAACATGAAAATTAGCAGATTAAAAAAAAATGTTGTTTTAGATGAATACTGCAATTTGAAATGTGCAAATTATAACATGATCTATGACACCCAAGGATCATTATAACTATATAGCAAACACAGCACAATATGTCTTCTTTAATATAAACCAAGTACAGGCCGTGTTTATGCTATTAGCGATAAACATCACAACTTCACCATCTGCTCCAAAGACACCTCATCCAAGCCTGAAGTATAGTACATTCCATAAAAGAATTTTCAAATCTAATTCCAGACTCCCTCCTCAGGACCTTGTTGTCACCTTGTGACATCATCAGGGGTTATATCCAGGAAGTGCTTTTTAAAGTGTTTTTAAAGTCTATATACCTTTTCTGGATTCAAATTGTTGATTCAATGCATCTCAACTCTGAAGTATTTATCGTTTTTAGCATCATTTGAACTGTCTCTCTTCACTATACTTCAGAATACCAATATCACACTTTTTGTTACTGTATGTGTCTCTAAGTAGTTAATATAATTTCTGCAATTTGGGTGATTTTGGGGAGTCTACAAATCGAATTGTTCCATGTGAACATTTTACTTTTACCATATTCTCCATTGTTTTTATACCTCCCTCATTCATCTATATTATTTATGTTTGCATATGTTAGGGTTGTCAAAAGTATCAAAATTCAGATACTAATCAATACTAAAACTAGTATCAAAACTAGATATTTGAGCAGGTATCAATACTAAAAAAGTCATGTTCAAAAACAGAATTGAACCCTTCCTGAATATCTTTAGAATGATCTTGAGCTGTATCAGATCAAGTATACGACACATAGTGTACACACATGACCCACTATGAACCTACTGGACACTGAGGGATTACACAGATGTAAGGACGCATGGGAATAGAAAATTAAGCATTACTATTTAAGTAGTATTGATATCGGTATGGAGTATTGAGTCTATTCCTTTGTATCGAAATCGAGTTTGACATTTTAGTACCATGACAACATTAGCATATACATATATACAGTTGTCACTATAACCTCACTCACTCACTATAACTCACTATAACAGTTCACCTTTCGCCGTCCTGCTGTTTCACAGATTTTTTTGTGTGCAATTTGCTTGCTTTTTTTTTTACATTGTCTGGACACACACTGTGTTCTGCGTCCCGATTGGCTGAGGGACTGTAGACCATTGTCCATCAGTCTCCTCTGTGCCGTGTCTCCTGTACAGTACAGAATGTGTTCAGACAAATTTACATTAATGTGGGATCGCAGTGTGACTCTGAAGTGCTGTATGTTTGCAAGTTTTCTCCTCGACAAAACCCACAATATCGATGAAACGTTCTGCACCGACAAAGGCGCCTACGAAGGTTTGAACTTTGAGAAATGTGAGAAAATGTTAATGCCTGTG
The DNA here is from genome assembly GCF_009829125.3 of Periophthalmus magnuspinnatus. NCBI lineage: Eukaryota > Metazoa > Chordata > Actinopteri > Gobiiformes > Gobiidae > Periophthalmus > Periophthalmus magnuspinnatus. The sequence continues at coordinate 20,588,392 of NC_047147.1, read as the reverse complement.
TGAGAAAAGTGTATAAAGTGTGTGGTGAGGGGTTTTACAGCTGCAAAACATATAGAATAATTATAAAAGATAAAGCTGATACTTCACGGATTTTGCCTATTTCGGGTTATTTTTAGAGCGTAACCCCCGCGATAAACGAGGGACCACTGTACACATATTCGCTAATCTTACAAATTGTTTGCATATTTGCTTATATTATTTACTACAATTCGCGATACCAGTTGCATCTTTTTAATTTAGTCTTCCTTTACTTATATATAGGTCCATACCATTCCACCTCCATCTCTCCATCTCCCAATCCCCCACTTCAACCCTGCCATTCACATTAAAATAAATCAAATACCCAACGGACTGGTCCCGGGTCTCCACAAAACGCTTTAGAGAACCACAGCCACCATTCCTTTATAGGGCCAATTTGCCTCGCGCCTACCCCGACCGTGGTGGCTTGCTCCGGGGCTGAGATGATAACAAGTGAGGCTGTGGGCTGTATGATGGATGGTGCCTGGCTAGGGGCTTGTCAGGATAGGGTGAGGGCCATATGGAGCTGGCATATGGGGCGCGCGGAGTGAGTAGGAGCCGAGAGGAGGGAGATGACAAAGATATACGTTGAAAGAAAGACGTTTTGCTCCTTAAAAATGCAGGGTTCATCACTTTGGAGAGGAGAGAGTTGTCAGTTCCGGCACCGCGGGCAGACAAATTCGGGCAGATGTAAGAGAATTCTGTTGTACAAGCTTTTTTTGTGGAGTTTCAGTTTTTGAGTTCAGTTTTGAAAATCCATTGTAATCCGGACTACACGTGCAAGCATTAAACGACAAATGTTATGGATTATTTTGGCCAGAGAGTGGACCAATCACAGGGCAGTATTGTGGTTTGGGCGAAAGCATAGATCGTATATATAAATGGACATCGCTAACCTGTTCGCCGCTGCGTTCCAAATAGGAAGTGACCATGGGCAGCGATTCTGGCTCCATCGATATCGAGGCTGCGATTCACTTTACGTTAGAAAACTGTGGGCCCTCTCTCTGTAACTGCTGCTGTCAGGTTCGCCATTTAGGTCTTAAAATGTTCCTCATGATCCTCGTATTTTTATTTCACTTTTGTGTTCGTAACTCATTAATAACAGACAAATCAGCTGCTTTCTTTCCCCGAAGTCGCTCCAACTAGCGTCAGCAACAGGCCCCTGCTAAACCAGTGGTTCAGGCGGAAAGGGGTGTTACCTTCAACAGTTTCGCTCTGGATTGGCTCTTTGGTTGCTATGATACTTGTGGTTGGAATTCCAAATACAATATAAAACAACAAAGCAGCTTCAACAGACAGATTTCAGCCAATTTTAGTGAAATTACAGACTGTTTAGTTTGTGTAGAATGTGCAGGAGATAAGAGCTTTATGCATTTGTGGACAGGGAAGATGTCTGTGCTTTTCTATCAACTGGATGTAACAAGAGTTTGTTTTTTTAGCTGGTTCTGACCCTTTGACCAGATAGTTCAAATGTCTTGATAGTTTCACTTTAAGCCGAGAGCCGTTTCAGACTGATCAACTGTGGAACTCAGATCACAGTGCTACACATACAGTATCAGTCTTCTGTTTCATATATTTTTATTGATGTGAACAAATATTCTACTGTCATTTTTATAACAAACAAACAAAACTTAAAAAAAAACAAAAAACAAATAAATCACACAAATCTTGAGTAAATACATGAATAAGAAGAGAATCACAGAATAAATAATAAAAATATGATAAAGTAAAAGAATGAAATGAATGAAAAGAAACAAATTCATTAAAATAAAATAAAAAACGAAATAATAAAAATATGATAAATTAAAAGCATGAAATGAATGAAAAGAAACAAATTCATTAAAAATAAAAGTAAAAAAATAACAAAATAATAAAATATGACAAATTAAAAGAATGAAATCAATGAAAAGAAACAAATTCATTATATCATTGTAAATATCATTCTCCATTCATCTTCTTTTTTGAGCGCGTTAGCTCTGCTGGAGTAAGATTTTCTTTAGCGATGGAATATACGTGGACGATTGAGCGATTACACAGACCATAATACACGGTCACTGATGAATGGCACTTTCTCCCTTTTTTTAAATCTGGCCCTTATATTGCCATAAACGCTTATAGCCAAAATCTCACACTCACACTCTTGGCTAACAACAACTAGCATGCTAACAACGCACTTTCTAAATATCGGACGCTTGTGGGAAACTGCTGAATGTTAATTTTGTCTGAATTTGAGCTTCGTTTTTCAAGGACCGTGCACAAATCTGTCACATGTAGACTTGAGCAAGACACTTATTTTTGCCCAGTCCAGTCTCAGTATCGGAGCTGGTTGGGACCCCGCTCTTAAGCCTCCGCCTGTAGTCTTAACCCCTTGAGAAAATCTATATCTGATTTTTTTTAGGCCTGGTCCGTGTTGGTCTTCAGCCCCCGAGGACCTCTTGTTTGATTGTCTAAAGCCCTCCTTAATTGGCGCTTTGTCTACGGGCCCCCGGATGCAGCGGGACACCCTCAGTGGGACAGCTTTAACACACAGTGGGGGAAGGAGGGGGGTATTTGACAGGCGTCCACCAAGGGCCCCTTCTCAGCACCCGACCAATTACACGAGCGCAGTCAGGAGGAGGAGGGAGAGAAGGGAGAACAGTAGTGTGGGGATAGTACATGGTTGAATAGAGATTTTGTGTTTTTATGCATTTTGACTTTTTGGTTGTTGTTTTTTTTGTTTTTTGTTTTTTTGCTTACACTTTTTTGAGCCTTAAAGCGGAACTAAACACTAGACCCACGTTAATACTGTTGTATACTCTTCCTAGTTATTTTTTTGGCAATTTGATTTAGTTACAAATATAGATCATGCCAAAGTAGATCATGTTTTATGTTATCTAATCCTATGCCTAAATCCAGTTTGCAGTTAACCCATTGTGTTTATTTATATCCCATGTTCAGTTTCAACAGGAAGCCCTGATTACAATAATTATATAAGTTATCAGACCAAATTTAACTCAGGAAAAAAAGTTATCCTAGTTGTATAATCTGACCAGAGCGGCTATGAATTGGCCTAAAACAAAATATACCTTGAGAATAATAGAGATAAGGCCCCTTTAATCCCGCGTATAGTCCAGTCGGGGGGTATAGTTTGGTCTGTTGCGCCAGGACAAACAATTTTGTCCAACCAGAGATGTTGCTTGATGAGAACGATGCGGAAACAACTGCCTGTGTCCTAGATGGTTTCGAGTGAATGAAGGGCCTAAGCGGACAGGCCTAACAGTTCATTCTGAAGCATGTTGGCCTTTAAAGTGGCATTATGTACTTGAGTATGGCCTTAAACCTATCTATCGCCATGGAAACCAGATGAGTTACAGTGTCTAGTATCAAAAGCTTTGTTAGTATTACACTGCAAGTTTAGGTTACAGTTTGGAGCAGCAACTTCTTGGCATCATCTGATCATTTGTTTCATTAAAGTGGGACTAAACACCAAAACTCCGCCTACAAACACATTTCAGACAGAGCTGCTAACTTGGGAAGTACCTGCGGACTAAAGAAGAGAGTGAGGGGGGAGAAGGGGCGGGGCCTGTGTAGTATAAGAGCAGTGTGATTGGTCTAGCAGGTACCCACGCTTCAAACTCCGCCCCTGCAGCCAGGTGTTTATAATCAGAAACACCTGGCTGTTATCGGGCCAGTCTTGCGTGATGTCACATAGTACTTGAAATTGCAACAGAGGCAGCGCACACTTAGATTTAGACGTTTTTTTCACCAGAAAGCTGCAAATGTACCCGGTTTGCACTAAAATTGACGACAAAACTGATTTAGCGTTTAGTAAACTACCAACTACTGTTCGTATCCGACAACAACAAAACAAAATCTTTTTATGTACTTTCCACCCACATTTTAAAACGCCCATAATGCGCTCAGATTATTACAAATTGACAAAGACTATAAGCCCTCCCTTTGGCGCTCTCTACACTCGTAACACAACACTCCAGCTCTGAACGTTTTAATCTTTGCCTCGGGACAAAGTGGAGTTATTGGAAACTTCTCACCTTGGATTCACCACGCACAGACACCGCAGAAGCCAGTCCGCAGACGGCCCCATTCTCTCAGGACAAAGCCGGTTGTGTTACTTCTTAGACGCATCTTCAGAGCTTCCAGGTAGGTCCATGGTATGCTGTGAATAATATAGTATTTTCTGGAGAGCAGCAGTCTACCTCAGGGTAAGATGGTGGGTTTGACTGACAGATTGGTTTCTATGGAGGGAGTGAGGAGTAATAAGAGATTGAGGCTACATATTAACACTTACCTGCTTGTTGAAGGTCCTTGAAGGCGATGTTCCTGACGTTTACTTTCTTAAAACTAGTTTATTTGAAGCAGTTTTCAGTGGTCCAAAGTTATCCTCACTTACTTTATGCATTCCGAGCATCCAGATTGCTCATTACGATGAGTTTTTAAACGCTTTTCACAACTTCAGGCCTGAATTTGAGTTTTGGCGTTACTGTAAAGTTAACAACAACTAGCATGCTAACCAACTAACAGAAACTAGCATGCTAACTAGTTTGTTTTAGGCAGTTTGCAGTGGTCCAAAGCTATTCCTCACTTACCTTATTCTTTCTGAGCATCCTGGTAACTCACCGTGATGAGTTTTTAAGCGCTCTTCACAACTTCAGGCCTGAATTTGAATTTTGGTCTCACGATAAACTTAACAATAACTAGCATGCTAACCAGCTAACAACAACTGGCATGCTAACTAGTTTATTTTAGGCAGGGTGCAGTGGTCCAAAATTATTCCTCACTTACCTTATGCATTGCAAGCGTCCTGGTTACTCAGTGATTTTTGGCGTTACGGCAAAGCTAACAACAACTAGCATGCTAATGACACACTTTCTGAATATCGGACGCATGTGGGAAACTGTTGAATGCTGATTTTGCCTGAATTTGAGTTTAGTTTCTCAAGGACCATGTACAAATCAGTCAGGTGTGGACTTGAGCAAGACATTTATTTTTGTGCAGTCCAGTCACAGTGTAGGAGCTGGTTGGGAATCTAGCAGAATAATCAGCAACCACTATTTCATTGGTTAGCCACATGGAAAAAGAACAGCATACAGGATTTTTAAGTAACATAGCACTTGTATTTGAACAAAAATATAACCATAACTCCACACTTTTATAACATGTATAAACCTTCAAACTCCCATGTGTTCCAAATCTGGAGACTCAACGCTAAAGTTAAAGGATATGAGTCTGGTCCCCACGCCTTGACTCAGGATCTAACACAGCCGTCCAATCAGATTTGTTTATTTCAGTGACGCATGTGAAACGAAGGAGCTCATTGGTCACTTGTCGTTTAGAACAAAAACAAGAGTTCAGTCCTTCACTTACTGCTTCTGCACACACAATGTTTTTCCTTTTTGTTTCCTTATAAGCAGCCATTTTGTTTTGATATGGACAGACCATGCTTGTCCCTGATTGGCTAATTCACCTGTCAATCACGCCCCTAATATGAACTTGGGGAGATTCATCAGTGACCAGACCCAAGTATCGGAGTGGTGTGTATTTTGGATCCGATCCGTATTACAAAATATCATTGTTAATGCCTCATTCAATCGTTTCAGTTGTCTCTTGGCTGGCCTGGGAACGCCTTGGGTCCCACCGAAGGAGCTGGAGGACATGTCTGGGGTGTGGTAAGTCTGGGAGTCCCTGCTTAGACTGCTGCCCCCGCGACCCGACCCCGGATAAGCAGAAGAAAATGGACGGATGGACAATTGTATTTCATTGTTTTTACATTTTTCATAACTTGCATAACACGTATAAATCTTCCTATCCCCTGTGGACTACATCTGGACACTCTACGCTAACCAAGTACCGTCTTCCTGCTTTATTTTGCATTCCCATTTCTGTGTGTACAACCAGACCTGCTCCTCTTCTTCTGGGAGCTGGCCCACATCCAGGAACACTCTTGTCTCTCTGCAGCTGTCCGACGGCACTTAAACGCACCATATGTTCTGCTAGCACCATTGTTTCATCAAGCTAGCACGGGCCACTTAACGTCACCGGGAAGAAAGAAGTTCTAGCAAAAAAAAAAAAAATGGTGTTGAGAGGATGGATATTTGCAAGTTCTCGGACCATCACGATTCCTGGCAGACCGGTGGGTTTGTGAGTTACGTACCATATGGGCGAGAGTCTAATTAGGGTAATAGCCACAAATATTAGCCCGACAGTTTGTGGAGACAAGCTGTTAGGTGCCAATGTGTGAAGAATTCTGTGTTTGATGGGTGCGAGTTAGCGTTAGTGTTAGCAACAATGGGGCTAAGCTGTGGTGAATACTGACTAATATGGAGCGTGTGGTCTGCCCTAGCCGGGGTTTAACATCGTGTTTTCAGAGTGTGTGCAGTTTAATGGATCAAGCTTTTGTTTTGTCACAGTAGAGTACGAATGCACCATGTTTTTTGTTGTTTTTTTGCAATACAGTTGTCCCTCACTATAACGTGGCTCACCTTTCGCGGTCTCGCTGTTTCGTGGATTTTTTTTAGTGCAATCTTGCATGCTTTTTTTTACAGTGTATGAACGTGCATTATGTTCTTCGTCCTGATTGGCTGAGGGACTGTAGACCGTTGTCCATCAGTCTCCTCCGTGCCGTGTCTCCTGTTCAGTACAGAATGTGTTCAGACGAATTTACATTAATGTGGGATCGCAGTGTGACTCTGAAGTGCTGTATGTTTGCAAATTTTCTCCCCGACAAAACCAGCAATATCGATGAAACGTTCTGCACTGACAAAGACGCCTACGAAGGTTTGAACTATGAGAGAGAAATGTGAAAAAATGTTAATGCCTGTGTGAGAAAAGTGTATAAAGTGTGTGGTGAGGGGTTTTACAGCTGCAAAACATGTAGAATAATTGTAAAAAATAAAGCTGACTCCTTCGCCGATTTCGTCTATTGCGGGTTATTTTTATAGCGTAACGCCCGCGATAAACGAGGGACCACTGTACTGCGTTTTAAAATGTACAAATTATAACATAACGATTCACTGGTGTCATAGATCATAACTATACAGCAGCACAATGGGTCTGTTTTAAAGACCTAAAAATCAGGTACTTCATCATTTAATGCCTTACTGTGGAACATCACAGACAAAGCAATAACATCTCCTTGGAGGCGTGCGATGAATACCCACCTCTAGCTCTTTTTTTCACATATATATTTGAATATTTCTCTTCTAATAATTGTAAAAAATAAAGCTGATACTTCGCGGATTTCGCCTATTGTGGGTTATTTTTTGAACGTAACCCCCGCGATAAACGAGGGACCACTGTAAATCATTTAAATAACAAACACCTAGAAGTAAAACAGTTAAAAAGCTTCCCCGTTTTTCATCCAAACGTAACGATTCTCATTATGACCTTCACAAACCTGATGCGACGTGCAGTAGTTTCAGTTTCATTAGCAGGACGCGCGCTGATTGTGTTGTGATGGCGCTCTGAAGGAGGAAGGACTTAGTGTGGAGAGCAAAGTTAGGCATCAAAAATGAAACTGAATCTCGTGCAGCATGTTTTTACGTTGTTTTTGGCAAATATAGCATTTTCAAAACAATAAAAGGAAACATGGTGATCTATATGTGATGCTTTAGTAGTTATTACCCCATAGAAGTGTATTATGCCCCGTTAAAAAACACTGGTTGTAACGCATCTGCTCCCTGCATAATTAGGTAAACAATGCCTTATCTGTACATTCCATGCATGTTACGGGGGTCGCATCTTTGCAAATGATATTTTTTTTTCCAAAACAATGAAACCTTTTGCCCACAATTACCCTTTTTCACCTGCTCTGCTACGTTCCATCAAAGACAATATCTCCTCATCTACAAACATCTCCAATGCAGACACATACATCTACTCCATCCTCCATCTTTTGATTTTTTTTTCTTCTTGGGGGCCATTTTGAAACCCTAAATTTGACATTAACAAATAGAAGTTAATTCGCCCCCCTCGGAACACATCACAATCATCGCAAAGGTTAATGTTTGTGCTAATTTATGAACGCGGGCTAGCTCTCAGCGTGAGGGGGGGGGTACGTTTGACGGGGGTTGACAGGGAAGATTACTCCTGTCAGATTGCGGAGTCAAGGCAGCCAGGCAACACCCTAGGGCGACAGGGGGAGGGCCCGAACACGGGAACGCCGGGAATGATGAGGATTCTGGAAAATAAAGAGACAGATGCCGATCCACTCCAACCACAGTGGAGTATTTGGAGTATACAGATATGTGGATGATGTGGTTGCCCAACTACGCAGGTTAGGTTGCAACCTCTGATCCTCTGGTTGGTGGGCAAAGGCTTAACACACGATTGGATCTGTGTTGGATCAGTCTATAGGAATTGATCATCAGTGAAGTATATCTGTGTTATCAAATATAAACCCTTTTCATGCATGAATTCAAACAGAGCAAGACATGGGCTTAATGAATTCAAGCAATAAATCTTATCTTACTTATGTGTTTTTCTATTGATTTGTTAAATTGACAGGGAAATACTTGTCAGCTGATGCACTGCTTATACCGTAGTTTGAAGAAATACAATTCAGGGGGGGATCCCGAGGCATTTCCTGGAACACCTCTACAGGGAGGCGTCCAGGAGGCATCCGGAACAGATGCCCCAGCCACCTCAGCTGGATCCTCTTCATGTTGAGGAACAGTGGCTCTACTCCGAGCTCCCTTGTGACTGTGAGCTCCTCTCAGTTCGACCTTCAGTCTTGTCCTTTTGGTCATTAACCAAAGCTCGAAAGCATAGGTGAGGGTAGGACCAGATATCTAAACCAGGACTAAACCAGGACTAAACCAGAACTAAACCAGAACTAAAGCAGGACTAAACCAGGACTAAAGCAGGACTAAAGCAGGACTAAACCAGGACTAAACCAGGCCTAAAGCAGAACTAAACCAGGACTAAAGCAGGACGAAAGCAGGACTAAAGCAGGACTGAAGCAGGACTAAACTAGGACTAAAATCAGGCCTAAACAAGGACTAAACCAGGATTAAATCAGGCCTAAAGCAGGACTAAAGCAGAACTAAACCAGGACTAGAGCAGGACTAAAGCAGAACTAAACCAGGACTAGAGCAGGACTAAACCAGGACTAAAGCAGGACTAAACCAGGATTAAATCAGGCCTAAACCAGGACTAAAGCAGGACTAAAGCAGAACTAAACCAGGACTAGAGCAGGACTAAAGCAGAACTAAACCAGGACTAGAGCAGAACTAAAGCAGAACTTAACCAGGACTAAACTAGGACTAAACCAGGTCAAACCAAAGACCATAAGTGAGAGTGAGAACGTGACAAGATGAAAAAATAAATTACATTTTTTTTTTAAATCATGATTTATCTCATGTCATATTAACTGATCATTATTTTATTCCATTTTATTTTGTCTGATTGAAAACAAATGTCTTTCAGTATTAGCTTTATAAACTTGTAATTAGACTTTTAATATAACTTTAATGAGTGAGGTATTCTGTCTGCTCCAAACCACATGCTTTCACTGACAGAGGATTGGCTGTACATTAAAAAGTCCAAACCTCATTATTTCAATTTCTAAAGATTAAAAACTGAATTAAAGTACACATCGGTATAATCTTTCTATTTCAAGTTGTATATGATTTTCAGTATGAGACAGTGACGAGCCAAAGTTGCCTAAAGCTGTCAAACAGATAAAACTCCGACATAGTTAATCTGCATGTGCCTGGCTCCCACTCACCCTTCACTCTACACGCTTCACATTTCAGACTTCACACTGGAGATGGGTGTGCGTGGGTGGGTGGGACTGAAGGGCCGGGCTTTGACACCCTGTTTACCCCAGGTCCTGTCACCGTTCTGGGACAGCCATTGTCACATCCCTGCCTCTGTCTGGACCCATTCCCAGAACTCCTGACTCTTTGACTGCCGTACACATCAGCTTTACGTCCCACAAAGTTGTCAAAGAAGTTTTATGGCGATTCTTGGCTTGGGTTTTTTTTGTGGGGTTTAAAAAATTTGGGCTGTGTTCCATTTAAAAGTCAAGGGATTGTCTTAAGAAGTCTGAAGAACCTAAATACATCAATCAAGACTCATTTTCAAAGATTTTAAAGAGGCCATGTTCACCAGTACAGATATAGTGTATAAGCAGCGTGTTATTGTCAGATCATTAGTAAGTGCACGGTTAGCATGCTAGTTGTTGTTAGCATTAACGTGATGGCAAAACTCTGCTCCGCCTCAGAAAGTTGGGACAAAGCGCTTATAAACTAATCATGGTGAATATTTAGGATGCTCAGAATAAGGCATAAGGTAAGTGAGGAAGTACTTCTGTTTTCACGTTTATAGGAAGTACCATATTTTCCAGAGTATAAGTCGCACTTTTATCATAGTTTGGCCGGGGTGCGACTTATACTCAGATGTAATTCATATGTGAAATTTATGTTTGTTTCATCATTATCATGTATTTTTTGGCTGGTGCGACTTATACTCCAGTGCGACTTATGGGCTCGACACACAGGGAGCGACGTCGCTCGCTCTCCATTTATTTTCAATGGTACCTGTGCGACACTGCGAAAATCGCTCGTCTCTCTCACCTCCGCGACAAGCGAAAGTCGTGCACGTGAAAACCTCGTGCTCGTGCATGTCGACGTGCACACGTGGGCCTGCGACGCGACTAATGAAAGTTGAAAAATGTTCTACTTTTATCGCTGTTGCCTGCACAACAGCCAATCAGCGAGAGTTTGATTGATGAACCAATGCACTGTCCACTTCAGAAACATCATGGAGGTGAAAATTATACTCACAGTGTCGGATTTCCCAATTCTTTTTGACATATCTCAAAGAGACTACCGAGATATATCAAAAAAAGCAGCTGCCTGGGAACTCGTTGGTGCCAGGGTGAATATGAGGGGTAAGTTAACATGCGCAAATTTGTTAATTCAGATAAATTTATGGAGGCTAATAACTAAATGTATTAAAGACTGATTCAACATTTAAAAAATATATTTATTTAAGGTTTTTACATTAAACAGAATTAGATGCAGAATAGGGTGGACCCAGGATCGCTTTTTTTTTTAGTTTTGTAGAGTGCAACCAATTGTAATATTTTAGTCAAATGAAGCAAAACTTTACGAGATTTCATTTTAGTGTCTTTTTCCCATCTACCACTATTAATCTCAAAATTCCCTCCAAATAAACAGCCAATCAGACGTGTAGGATTTGCTCTGGAACGGAGCGCGATGTGACAAGCTGCCGCTAGTCGCTGCAGTTTGTCGCTGCCCGTGTGTTCGATTTTAAAGCCTATGCGATGAGTGTCACTGCACGCTGTCGTTACTCACTCCCCGTGTGTCGAGCCCATTATGCGCCAGTGCGACTTATGCACCAGTACGACTTATACTACAGTACGACTTATACTCCAGTACGACTTATACTCCAGTACGACTTATACTCCAGTGCGACTTATACTCAAGTGTGATTTATACTCCGGAAAATACAGTAAAAAATGTAGTACAGCGTCTTTAAAGTACTTAAATTGAGGCCTAAAACTTTTAAGGCCTAAAGCTTTTAAATGTAAAAAGTACACACCGCATAGGCCCATTTCAGTCTGTTGAAAATGGTATGGTATGCTTTTATTTAGACCGGGACAGAGCATGACATTACATTGACCTTAAAAAACAGGAAAGATGTTTGGTGCCAGGTTATAGCAAAAGTACAAATTTCAACCTGTAGTCCCTGGACAGGCTTTAAATAAAAGCAACAGTTTGGTGTAGATGAGTGAAAGACCTGTAAACATATGGTACATACGTCAATTAAAACGCATCTCGCCCCTCAAATACGCCAAACATTCAGTTCACACACACACACACACACACCCACCCGCACGCCCCCCCCCCCCCCCCCCCCACACACACACATACACAACCATACCAATTTATTCACACACACACAAAATCACTCAGTTTCAGATGTACAAATACTCTTTCTTTCATACACATTCAGTAACTTGCTTTGATATTAGCCATTTCTTCGTCACATGTGCAAAAATTGTTCATTGGTAAATATATTTGCCTATATATTAAAGATACAGTATGTAACTTGCTTTTAGTTTTTGTCTATTTTTGGATTAAAAAAAGTTACATAATGTGCTTTAATGAAATAATTGGTCTTTTTCCACAATGTATCATGTTTTGTTATTTATTTCTTCTCTTTATTCTTTTGTCAATCACAATTTTTGATTCAATTTTATACATTTTTCTAACTAAAACATGGCTTCCTTCATTCACTTAACCTAAACAATACTTTTCATTAGTACATTAACACAATTTATTCTTCCAAACTTTCGCGTCTGCTCCAAACCACATGTTTTTACAGATTTTACTGGATTAGCTCTTTATTAAAAAAAACAACAACAACAAACAAGCTGATCTTTGACGAGTTAATCTGTAAAATCGGGGTCTAGATTTGATAGTAAATGGTCACGTTTTTATATAGCGCTTTTCCACCTTCAAGGCTCTCAAACCCGCAAACGCTGTACGCAAACAGTGGGGGCGAGGTCAGTTAAGTGTCTTGCTCAACGACACAATGACAGCTTTCATTTCCCGAAGCTGGAATCGCCCCGCCAACCTGTGTGTCACTGGAGTGGGAGTCGAACTGTCAACTTTCAGATCAGCAGACAAACGCTCTACCAACTGAGCTACTGTCACCTCATAAACCGTGCCTATATTTCCCAGTCCCAGTATAAACTATGTGTATATCTTAGCGTATCGTAACAGTCACATTATAAAACCACAGTTCTAACCCTTATATGGCACCCGCCCTGATACATTTCTCTGTCGTGGCTGTGCTGTCACCACAGAGTCTGACAGGGCGCAGGGATAATGGGGTCCTCCCTGACACATGCTCCACTGTACAAACAAGCTCCACACGTACACGTATGTCATGGAGGAACATATACACCAAAATATTCATATCCAAAAGGTGAACCAAAATTCAACTTCCGCAACATATTTTTGAATAATTTTACCGAATGACTAAAATGTGTGTGGTGTGGTTTATAAAGGGAACGGCTAGACATACAAAATACAGACCGTTTGTTTTCATTTATTGTTTGTCTAATCGTAACTGTAGAGCGGAATAGACACATTTTGGCTCTTGATTACGTCTAAACATGTCATATCTGCTGCACGTCCAACCAAGCTTCACCACAACTGAAAAAAAATTTTAATAACTAAGCAAGACTGGAAAAAAGTGGTGCCCTCTCCTTTTTTTCCAGGTAGGTGGGGAGTCCTGGGTTAGTTCTACTTTAGACCTGGTTTAGATCTCTGGTTCTGTCCTCACCTATGGTCATGAGCTTTGGGAATTCACCGAAAGGACAAGATCGTGGATACAAGGGGTCAAAATGAGTTTCCTCTGCAGGCTGGTTGGGCGCACCCTTAGAGATAGGGTGAGGAGCTCAGTCACACAGGAGGAGCTCGGAGTAGAGACAATGTTCCTCCACATCAAGAGGAGCAGCTGAGGAGGCACGGGCATCTGTTCCAGATGTCTCCTGGACGTCTCCCTAGGGAGGTGTTCCGGGTATGTCCCACCGGGAAGAGGCGCAGGGGGAGACCGAAAACACAGTGGAAGGACCATGTCACTCAGCTGGCCTGGGAATGCCTCAGTAGCAAGTGTCTGGAGTAAGGGAAGTCTGGACATCCCTGCTTGACTGGGGCCTCCACAACCTGGCCCTGGATAAAGTGGAAGAAAATTAAAGGATAAATAGGCCACACGTAAAATCTTAAATATAATTATGTTCACTATGTTTTGTGTAGTATAACCTGTCAAATGCACTTTGAAACAATATTTTAACTATTATTATATATTAGTGTATTAGTTAGTTAGTTATATTAGTTTATTATTTATATTAATTTATATTTTAACTACTATAACTATATTATGATATTTTTACCTATTTAGCTCACACTTTTTTTGATGGTCAGTTTTCTCTGCACAGTGTGTGATCAGACAGTATCCTCTGGGGGTCCCATCGTCCTACAGCCCCCCTCTGGAGAGCCTGTCCTGGGACAGGTGCTGCAGATGGAACATGTGTGCTGGAGCTTTGCCTTCTCATGTGGTTCCACAATCACAGTCTGGAAACAGGAGAGAGGAAAGACATGTGAGACTGTGGCAGCTTCATTACTAACAAGCTACAAGTTTATATCACAGTGAAGTTGTTTTTGGCAGTGGACAAACACATTGGTCCAAGAAAGTAAACTAATAAAAAAGTGCTTTCTCAATATGACTGCTACATCCTGCATTTTTTAGACACCACTGATGTGATGAGGTGGTCCCCGCCATCTCCACGAAGTACTTATCTTTGTTTTTGAAGTCTTCACCTTCACTAAAATCATTCTGATCATCAGCATGTTCAAAATGTATTTACTACAATACAAGTATATCCCTAGGGAGGTGTTCTGGGCATGTCCCACCGGGAGGAGGCCTCGGGAAAGACCCAGGACACGCTGGAGGGACTATGTCTCTCAGTTGGCCTGGGAATGCCTTGGGGTCCCACTGGAGGAGCTGGAGGACGTGTCTGGAGTGAGGGAAGTCTGGGAGTCCCTGCTTAGACCGCTGCCCCCACAACCCGGCCCCAGATAAGCGGAAGAAAATGGATGGATGATGGATGGACAAGTATATATTACATTGTATTAAGTTAGAAAACAGGAAATATACTTAAACCACCAATGCATTACTTTTTTATCTAAAAAGAATAGACAAAAGCAAAAACATGTTTTTTGGTTAATTTTAATTTAACTTTTTTACTGCACTGAAAAACGAACAACAACAATAATATTATTATTATTATTATTATTATTATTATTGTTATTATTAATAATAATAATAATAATAATAATAATAATTATTATTATTATTATTATTATTATTATTATTATTATTATTATTATTATTATTATTATTATTATTATTATTATATGAGCAGTGCTTTCATCTCAACAAACCTCACTCTTGGCCTCCTGCTGTTCTTGTTCTTTTGGCTATAATATAATATATACGGTAATAATATCTATCACCATTGAGAATGTTCCAAAGTGTGGTTTTAACTTTGTATTTCTATGGAGTCATGGAGTTGATGTGCCACATCCAGAAAACACAATTTTTTGTTCATTCACTTTAATTAATTCATTTAACAGGAACATGTACAGTCATAAAACCCAAGGACAGAGATAGGTATGATTTTAGTTTTTTTTTTCAAAAGCTGATATAGAAACTTTAAATTGACTAAATAAAATGCCACTCTTTCAGTAATTCAAGTTTTTTCAATTCTTGTTTCATACAACAAACTCAGCATTTAAAAAAATATTAACATCACACACACACACACACACACCTGAACATCCCTCCACCCCCTGTACACCCCGGTGGCCATGATACTTCTCTATGGGGACTGTGGATTTAAGAGGTGACCCTGGGCTCCACGCTGGGCCCCTCCCCTCCACTCTGGACCCCCTCCCGACCGGAGCCATTCAGCCGGTAAACGAGGCCTCTGGAAGAGCCGGGGCCCTTAATGAGAAGTGGCATTTTGCTGGGCTAACCTCAGGAACACCGCGTCTATAAATACCTGCCCCACTATGTGTAAGGGCGCTAGGTAAAGGTCATGCACTGTATACTGTTCCTCATTGCTTTTCTTTCACTCTTTCATGTTGGATAGAATTTTTCATGCACAAGAAGAAGCACAAGTATAAAATGTATTCAGTATATAAGTTCTATTGTTTTGTGTTATATTAAAGTATCATTACTGTGGTATAGCCTTCACTTTAACAAAACCTCTGCTAGCATATCTGTACTGTAATTCCACAGAACCAATAAATAAGTCCCTTTAAGTTCATTTATAATACAGAATGTTAAAGGCGCTGTACCTGATTTTTACCGTCTCAAAAACACAAAACACGGTTTGCAATGGTCCAAAGTTATTCCTCACTCACCTTAGACATTCTGAACATCCTCATTACTCACCGCGATGAGTTTATAAGCGCCTTTTGCAACTTTCAGAGATCAGAGCGGAGTTTTGCTGTCACGGTAAAGCTGTAACAACTAGCATGCTAACCGGATTAGATGCAAACAGCATGCAGTTGACTACCCTAAAACAAATTTTGCTCAAATACATGGGGAAAAAATCTGGTACAGGACATTTAATGAGAAGTAGCTTTTATGTTTTTTTGTTTTTTTTTGGCAAATATTAATCATAAAATACTTAAAAATAAGATGTAACTTTTATGATAGAGGGTAGAACGTGCTTGTTTCCATGGCAATGTTATTGCTTTGTCTGGAATTTTGCACAGAACAGCTTCAAACTTATATTTATAACTTAATCTGTTTTCATGGATACAAGCAGGTGATGCCAGAAAGTGTGTTTTTGTTTTTTTATTTTTCTATCATCGTGGTGTCAGTAATTGAGTATCGGTATCGCGTATGGAGTCTATTCCTTAGTATCAAAATACAGTTTGAAATTTTAGTATCATGACAGCACATAATAAAGATTAATAAATACGCCTATATGTGTTTGCTTTATTTCAAATTCTAACTTTCGGACCCCTCCAGTACCTATAAATATGTAGAAATATACAGAAATTTTGCCTTTAAAAATTAACCAGCGACATAGGGCAACCTCGTCTGCTTCGATTAAGTTTGAGCATCTTTATTAAACCAAATTCAAACCTCTCTAACATTTGATTAAACCTATAATCACAAGTACAATTACGCACTTCCGATGACTCTAAAGCAGCTATGAGACCTGGTCACTGCTTAAACACCACTTAGCCTCACCCTTTTTTGCCTTCGGGCTTCTTAACCTGATTAGGCCCGACCTCTCCAGCGGTGCCCTGACCTCCCGACACATCCAATACCACTTATGGATCAATACTGGTATCGATCGCGGGCCCCTCCACGCTGGATCAAGGGCGTGTGCTTGTATTGATTCGGGAGCAAGATTAAAGGAGACTAAAGGTTGCCAAATGTGTTTAAATTCAGCCCGCCGCCGCGATATGACAACCCCAGCCAAGGGAGCGGTCGCCCGGGTAACATGCGAGGAGTGCTAAGTGTTCAGTTGATACAGAGGTGCCGGTGGGAAGGCAGTGGGGTAATCACGTAACTGGGTATGCTAATGCAGTCTGCTAAGTCCCTCTGCTGTGCTAGGACAGAACTATTGATTTAGCTAAAGAACAGCTGATTGGAGACTGATGAAGGGAGCTATAAATAACAAGATGGTTAGCTTAAATACTGCAGTCATGTTTATGTTTGATTACTAGGGGGTTGCCATTGCCTGACCAGCCACTCCCCTCTACAGCCTGATCGAATCCAGAAAGGTCAGGAAGGGTGTAAAGAATTGGACTAAGTGAGTGTGACGTCACCCATAGCGTTCAGCTCCAGTCAAATGAAGCTCATCGAGGCCAGAGCAGTTTTAAGGGTGAATTTGGAGCCGAGTTCCACATTTGGAATTCCGACCGCGAGTATCATAGCAACCAAAGAGCCAAATATTCTCGTAACATTCAGAACAAAATCCAACTACTTTTACCTGCTATAAATACGAGTATGGTTCTTAGATTGCTGATTCTGCTAATATCGGCCATGTTTCTTTTTTTACGTGTAAGCAGCCATGTTTGTTTTTGATACGAACGGACCATGCGCTTGTCTGATTGGTTAATCCGCCTGTCAATCACGCCCTCTGAAATCAGGAAGACAGGCTCCAGATCTACTCATCTTTGGGACAGGAAGGGGCGTTACCTTCAACATTCTCACTCCTGATTGGCTCTTTGGTTGCTACAAAATTCCAAGCTTCGTTTAACTGGAGCTGTACGCTATGGGTGACTCACTTAGGTCACTTCTTTATACAGTCTATCGTAAGGGCGCATGTTTTTTTTTTAAATAAAAACACACGTAATAAATAAAAAACACACTTGTACAAGATGTTAAATAATGATCTACTTAAAACTACCTGGAAAAAGCCTAATATGTCTTTTTTTAAAATAAACACTTAAAACAATAGCAAAGCAAAGTGTTACCTTCTGAATAATACATATTTCCTCCTCTTTATCCTCATTTTAAAACACATTATTGTGAGTAGAGACACCAGACGTGAAACAAAACCTCCCTGAACGCCTTCATGTAGTTTGTGTTCAGAATGCACACACCATCTTTTATTAAGCCCGGGGAAAACGCGCTTCCAACGCCATGAAATATTTAAGCTGGAGGGAAATAAGGAGTGAATAAGTCATGATGCGCTGACAACAGGAACACAGGGCTGCAGACGAGATGGAGAGACGAGGAGAGAGGAGGAGAGCGGGAGGAGATGTAATGTGGAAGAAAGGGGGATTTGAAACTTAAGTGCGGTTGTTGTTCTGGGGGATGCCTAAGGACAAAGAACAATAAGGACAATAAAAATAGTATGGGAGCGCGAGTTGGTTAGCTTTGTAAATTGGTTAAAGGTTCTATATTATACAAAATGGATTCTTGTGAGTGGTGAGCTTTGGAGTTGTGTTTTGTTTCATTGTTTGAGTAACTCTTTATTATTAGTCTGTCTCCAAAGCTCAAAATGCTCTGTTCCACCTTGTGATGTCATGTAGTCGCAGTTTTCAACTTAACAGCTACTTTTACCTTTTGGTCAGTGGAGATGTGCAATTCCGAGGCTGAAATCGTCCAAATGATTCTAGGGAAGATGTATGAAGTTTAAAAACACAGTGGAGCACTTCCTGTATTACTCTAGACTGTATAAAGAAGCGGACAAAGTGAGTATGACGTCACCCATAGCATTTGGCTCTGATCAAATGAAGCTCATCGAGGCTAGCAGTTATGAGGCGAGTTTGGAGCAGAGTTCCATAGTTGGAATTTCGACCACGAGTATCATAGCAACCAAAGAGCCAATCAGGAGTGAAGCTGTTGAAGATAATGACCCTTCCCACCTGCACCGCTGGTTTAGCAGGGAGCGGGCGCTTAGCAACACTGTCAATCAAACCTGTTGCTAATGATTTTGGGGAAAGAAAGTACCTGATTTGTCTGTTATTAATGTTCATATCAAATATGAACATTTTAAGACCAAAATGAGGAGGCTCACTGCTGCAACTGCATAGAGAGGGGTGACAATTTTTCAATGTAAAGTGAATTGGAGCTAAAGTTGATGAAGCTGGAAGTCTTACCACATGACATCACAAGGTGGAACAGAGTGTTTTCTGTTTGAAATGTGGTATGGAGCTGCTCATAATACATTCAAATAACTTGGCATCACTATAGTAGGCCTACATATGCCCCAAATATTTTTATGCATTTGCTCCTATCCAATCCACTTTCTATGGCACAAGCAAAACCCATTCTTGCAATGCAGTAGCCACACTCTGGTCTTTCCAGATCTTACATGTCCATTACAACTGTCAGTCTGGCCAAATAGCCCTGTTTAGTCCTTTCTATTTGAGCTCAGTAATTGAATGCTAGCTTTAAATTCTCACATTATCTCTCACAGCTAAAGCGGCAGCCCTGCCCCTGCCTCTCCGGGGGTCCCTTGTGGTCCCATTCGGAGGACATCATCTTCGTGGGTCAGTGGGTTAATGCTGTAAGTGTGGCCTGCCAGCGAGCGTCGTTTTGGGGGTGGATATCTGGTGTCAGTCCTGCCTGGTGGAGGGTGGTCTCTATGGGAGTCTCAGAGAGGCAATAGTGGGCATTATCACGGCAGTAATTCAATCAGATGGTTCTTTAAATTCACAAAATGCTCAGGGTGGAAGATTAGAACAGAGAATGAATGTTAAAAATAACATTAAAGGAACTGTATGTAAGATATTTTAAAATTCCATAAACATGACCTCTGTCCCTGGATATGAGGCAAACATGTTCCAGTTAAATACAGCTTTTACTGACAACAATTGTAATGCTGATTTATTCTTAATTACAAAAATACTGGACATGATGGACAAGTTGTTTGTTATATCTTGGTGTTTTGGTTCTCAAGATGATTATCCAATAAGAAAGCAGAATGAGCCTCACATGAGTCATTTGGGTTGCCAGTTTCAACGCTAAAATCCAGTTAGTTTAAACCTAAAAGGACTCTTTTGAATGGTCACTACCTGCAGACAATCATTAACCATAAAATTCTGGAGGTTCTGAGCTTCTGCAAGTTAAGACTCTGCAAACCCAGGCTCAGTTGTGATTCCTTTTCAGTTCCTTTAACAATAGATCCATCTTTTTGTCCACGTATTTCAGCGAAATGTGTCTTGCCCCAGTACAGATATAGCATATAAGCAGCTCTTGAGATCAAAATATGTCCGCTGTGTACCGTTTGCATTTCACATTTTATTTTCTGAGAATCAGGAAGTGTCTAATTATCTCTGGTCTCTGAAAGTTTGCTCATAAACTCATCGCAGTGAATAATTATTAGGACATTCCGAATGCGTAAGGAAAGTGAGGAATAACTTCGGACCACTGCAAACCAAAGTTCTGTTTTTCACATTTTAAAGACACATTTTAAAGTAAAAAAAAAATCAGGCGCAGCACCTTTAACCGCGCCAAATATTTCCAAAAGTTGTACTAAAATCACTAGTAACTTCACCTTACAATACCCCAGCTACGCCAGGTCTCTCGCTTCTGTTCAGAATCCATTTAAGTGCAGTTTTCATGGTCTTTAGCTTTTGTGCCGTTAGCTTTGCGTTACTCTCTAAGTGCCCTCGCCGCGTCCTTAAAAGCCCCAAACAAGAGCCGAGTGTCAGCGCACATCACCGGGCCACAAAACCTCCTGACAGCACCAAAATGGCCGCCTGCGCTGTCTTTTCTCTCCCCTCTCCTCTCCACTCTGCTCTGGCTAAATGACCACATTGAAGCCCTGTGTGCCACTTGACAGGCCAATAGTTTCTGCAGAGTACAAAATGGAGGAATGTGTGTTGCATTGCATTGTGGGAGGGCGCTGAACGGTGTAAGTGCTTTCGGTGGTGATGGCGTTAGGTTTTAGAGATGTCAGAGAAGGTTGAAGAGGTGCCGGGTAAGTGGGGAGTTGTCAAAATATGATGTGATTAATTGAAGTTATGAACAGTTTGACGTCTACGATGTTTTATGTACTAGATTCACTTTGCGCAGAAAATCCAAGTAATTTAAAAAATGTGTACTATGTAGCATTCTTGGTGTGGAGAGTCTGCCATCTGCTTACCTGGAATTTTCCATTTTTGATGTTGCGTTTATTCTATCACAGCTGTTTTATAGTTCAAAACAAACTTAAACAGGCAGTATTATGCAAAGTCTACTTTTTTGAGCTTTTTAAAACGTTGTTCCCTCATCAAAAACGTGCCTGAAAGACGTTGTTATGGGTATATGTCATCCGTGCATGAGTAATCTCGCGCCATTCGAACCCTCGTTGCGATACGTTAGCAGTACGAGGCAATTTGACATAAATACACAAAAGCATGATACAAAACAATGCGCAACAACTTCACAAACCTGACGCAATGTGCAGTAGTTTTATTAGCGGGCTCGTGCTGTGATGGCGCTCTGAAGGGGGAGTAACTTAGCATGGAGAGCAAAGGCGGGGGGGGGGGGGCTCAGAGTGTCAGTTAATTGAAAAGTATTAAACATGTTAATGAGGGTGACAGTAGTTCAGTTGGTAGAGTGTTGTTGCTTGTCCACTGATCAGAAGGTTGGCGGTTCGATTCCAGCTCTCGACAAACATGTGTAGAACGGTCAGATCCACTAACTCACAGGTTGGCGGTTTGATTCCAGTTCCAACAGATGAATGTGGTTGGCAAATATAGCATTCAAAGTGATAAAAGGTAACATGGTGATCTAAATATGTTATGGGTTTGCAGTTAGGATCTCATAGAATCTGTCTTTGAGAACATGCATTTGAACTGTGAGCGGGGTTGCCTTTCCACAGATCTGACCCTTGCTTGTCTTCATGGAGCTATAAGACTGATACTAAAGGATGGAAGTCTTTTTTTTATTACTGCAATGCCGATATTTAATGTACTTTCTAACACTAAGACCTACAGCAGCACTTTGACTGTCCAGACTTGTGCCTATTACAACAACGCCTCCCAAACAAAGCCAAGGGCACCTCGTATGTACCGTCCCCATTAACAACTGTTAGCGGCGCTTTAACGACGCCCCTGTGATCTCGCGGAGTGGCGGCCGTGTCATCCCTCTCCCGCGGGATTGTGGGTAATTACCGGCATCCATCCAAAAGACCCCCGCTCGCTCCCTCTCCTCAGCCGGGGCTAGCATCTGCTCATTGGGCCAAGACGAGCCGCAGTCAGCCTGTCCCCACCTCTGGATGCATGGGGCTCATTTGTGTATTCTCCGGACGGGTTGGGGACAGTTGGCGGTCCCAGTGCAATGTCAGGACTGGACTTTATATATGCAATTTAATAAAGAGTGTAATTTACATGTTGTGTGTCTGGGGGATTGTTGCTATTGTGTGGAACTTGCTAATTTGGGCGTCTATCATGGTGGCGTTCAATTTCGGAGACTGGGTTTTTTAATAATATGAAACAAACATGAAACAAAGAGTGATTAGAAGGGAGAGAGTGGGGTCAGCATTCAAGGGGCAGTTTACTGATTTAAAAGTCCACTGTGGAACTCGCTTGTCGCATCTTCAACGACTTTAAATGCGTAACTATTGGTAGTGTTGTTACATAAACCGCCATTTTTGTCAGCAGAAGACAGAAAGACTCATCCTCTGCTTGTGCATTGAGGAGAGGAGTAGCATTCACTTCTTCTTGAGTTCAGATGGGCGTGATTGACAAGTGGATTAGCCAATCAGGAACACGCACGGTCCGTTTGTATCGAAATAAACATCGCTGCTTATGACGAAGGAAGGCAGGAAAAAATATCACAACTGACTGAAAAGCATTGTGGATTTCTACAGAATCAATGAGCAAAGGACTAGACCCTGTTAAAAGAGAAAGGTCATTTTGTTTGTAAATGATAGGTGACCAATGAACTCCTTTGTTTCTCATGCATCACTGAAAAAACAAATCGGATTGGACGATCACGTTTGGATCTGGCTCGAGATGCAACAGAGGGAGTGGGGGCCAGACAAAGGTAAGGTTAGGGTTATTGTTACATATAGGGGAAATGTGATGCTGTTTACTACTACTACTATAGCAGCTGCACACTTTTGCCTCTAAATGCCGCTAATCTGCACATTTTCATTTTCATTTATCTTTATTTATACAGGGAGAGCCCAAAGAGACACTTCAGACTCTCTTTTTCATGAACAATCAGTTAAAATACAGTACAAAACAAACAAAGTAACTGCATATGTCCATTTAAAACATTAAAAACAGGAGCAGGTGCGATTATAAATGTTTACCACCAGATTATTTCAGTGCGTTAGTGGCACCAATGTATCCAGTTTTGTCCTTGAAATACCATTTTTGGGAAGCTTTTATCCCCATTTCAGTTCCAGTTTTTAGACATAGACAATCATGAAATCTTGTATTAAAAGTTCCCGTATCAAAGTTCAACAAACAAGTGAGATATGCAGACAGTCTATCAACGAATCTCTTATGAAAATATATTTTATACAGTGTTGTTCTCTTCTGACAGATAGCGATGGCCAATTTACTTTGCAGAGTGAACAGTGATGGGGTTTAAATTCATCACCCGTTATGACACGAGAAAAAAAGTTACAAAACTTTAAGAAAGAGGACGGCTTTGCATGGTAACAGCTGACAAAAGGTCAACAGGGATGTCAACTTAATGGTCCTGTATTAAACTATGTTCTGATCTATGTTATAATGTTGTTTCCTCATCACGACTCTATTGAACTAAAGGTAAAAGGAGCTGTTAACTTAAAAACCACCACTTCATGACATCACGAGGTGGAACAGAGCATTTTGAGCTTTGGAGATTAATAAAAGTGTTACTCAAACATGTGTGAATGAAACAAAACACACTTCTGGGTATGTTTTTGAAGAAATAACAACATTATAACATGATTTAAAGCTCACAAGACTTAGTTTTGCGTAATTCGTGACGTTTCTGGTGTAAAATGAATGAATGAATGACCTCTGAAACTAAATTCTAACTTAGTAGTAGTAGCAGTTGTTCTTTGCTTATTATCCTATTTTAACTGCACCATATCCTTTCTTTTCCATCTAATCACATCCTAAACTTGCACTGTCCAAAATCTTCCACATTTTTATCCAACCTCACAACTATCTGCCAACTTTTCTTGCAAATCCGTTTTAAAATCCAAAGCCTGCATTAGGAAGCAATCAGTGACTAAATCCGTGGATATTTTTCAAGCTATTTCCTTGGTTTTGATGCATATATAGGCCCATAATGACAACACTTAGACATTTTGAACCGCATTGAGGATTGCGCATTAGAAAGATGAAGGGATAGCTAGTTCTAAATACAGCTATATTTTGCCCAATAAGAAAAAGCATGGCGAGCTTAAATTATGAAACGTTATGTGATCAAAGCAGCTTGGGAAATGTCGCGCTTAAGCAGGTCAAAAGACGGTTTATTTATGCGCTTTTTAAAAAGAAAGTCGGCGTCAACATTTGGCAGCCATGACAGTAACGAGGGGCGTATTAAAGGGAGGGGAGCTTCATAAATATGCATAAGGATATTAGCGCGGTGTTAGCGGTTAGCACCTGTCGACTTAGCGCTGACAGGAAGTGTGCAGGGACGCTTTACAGAGGTAGTCCCGCCCCCTGTAGGCCGCGCCCAAAAGCGGAGATGAGCCGACTCGCGATGCAAGTGACAAGCGAGAGGAGGAAATAAAAATAATAGTTTTTGAGAGGCTCTACTGCTCGTTTAAAGGCTCTATACTCATTGTTCCATGTATTTGGTAATCAGGAATCAGGGATCTTAATTTAACGCCATACTGTGGAACATTTCATCTCTATGGCGACAAAGAGGTGGCAGACCCTTGCTTGAATAAGCAGAATTATCAGGATGAGAAGAATTAAGATTTAAGATTTCCAGTTGAATCCTTTCAGCTGCTCACCAACATTCCCTGAAGGTTTAAGTATTAAGTAGAACGCTAACCAGAGGTGAGGGAAGTCTGGGAGTCCCTGCTTAGACTGCTGCCCCCGTGACCCGGCCCCGGATGAGCGGAAGAAAATGGATGGATGGATGGATGGCTAACCAGAGGTACTGTCCTGTCTGAAGCTCAGTTACTCAAGTTAGACTTTAATAATGAAACATCTAAATGGGACCATAGTTTTCAGACGATCTAACAACTTACCAGGCAGTGTTTGCTAATCTATACATTGTGTCGCCATGGTAACTGCTGTACATTCCTCCATAGACATACATGTAGTTCCACATAGTATCAACACCGTTTTTTGATTAGTCATTAGATCTGTTACACCGGACTTGAGACATGCTGTCTGAAACCTCTTCCCGCCTCACCAGCTCCTCCCTGATGTCTGTATACAGTCTCTGCCCTTCGCGGTACATAAGGGGGCAACTCATTATCTCTGAACCAAAACTGTCACAAGCCATAGGACGCCACCATACCGACAGATGTGGGACAAAAGGTGCTGTTGTTTACTCTTACCCCCCACCCACTCAACCAACCTCCACCCCAACCTGTCTTAAACGTGACAGGGGCGCACCCAAGAGCCCGGCCGGCTGCTCGGTGGAGTTTGAATATACCTCGGTGGGTCAGAACCTCTACAAGCTGTGCAGGGAGGGTAGGCCAGGTGGCTTATGTCCCATGCCCACCTGCTCCTCACCTCCACCCCCTCCACGCAGCCGAGCCCACCGCCTGACCCAGACGGAGGGCAGCCGCAACACCTGCCCCTGTCACAGCCAAGCGGTCACGTCCCGCTCCCCTTGCATGTCTGTGTCTTTAAAATAACTTTGGTCAACATGGAGTTTTGGGTAAATAAAGCTACGCAAGGAGGTGGTCAAGATGTGGACCCTAGAAACAGTTTAATGACGCACTATGTAACTTTTCCAGTGAAGGGTTGGACACCTGCTTGTCTCCATAGAGATGTTATGTTGCTTTGCCTGGAAATCTTCTCCGTAAAGACTAAGTTACAGGTAAGATTTGTGGAGAGGTGACCCCGCTTAATGTATGAGAATGATTTTTTTTTTCAAGGTATGTCTCATTGAAATGTAAGATAGTTTAATGCAATGCTGCGGAACATTACAGAAAAAGCAATGACATAAATAAAGATGAATAACTATTGAGTGTAACTGCTACTTCGAACCTGCTTCTGCACAACCTCTGCCGTTATGCTAATGCTGCTAACCTTTACACGTCAACAAAAACTGAAACTCTCTCAAAACTCTCTTGAAAACTGGAACACACCTTTTATGTTTAACTCAGAGATGATGTTATTCCCAGATCTGAGTTTCAAAATCTGAGTTCCGACCTCCAAGTGTGACTGGAACGGGGAATAAACTCATCTTAACGACAATCTCAAATCTGGATTGCAGCTTGTAACCTAGCAATAGTCATATTTTCTAGCCCATTCTATCAAAATATCTTAGTGTTCGCAGGTTCATTTCATGCCAAACTGGTCGATGGACAAGACACTAGGCCTGTCATGATAACAAGTGTTGAAGTATGATATATCGTTGAAGAAAATATGGACGATGATATTGAAAAAAATTTGCACAATATACAATATGGTTAAAAGACACAAACTGCGATAAATAAAAGAATGAAACCAACAATGAGTCACAGAAGTCATTTATTCAACTTTCTACAGCTCAAATCTTATCATCGTACAAAAGTTCCCCACTAGTCCAAAGAAAAAGTCCTCACCATAAATATTGACCTCCAAAAATGATTGTCGAACTATTATGCTAAGAGTTTGAAATTCAGCTGCATTTGCTTAGAACAAGTTTCTGTGACAATAGGAACAATGGAATAAAACCTGTGCACTGTCACCGAGGTCTTTCCAGGTAAAGAAGAAAAGAGTTTTTCCAGAGAGCAGGTCCAGTGGGAGCAGGAGAGGCACTGGGCTGAGGAGAAGAGGGGCCTCCAGGAGACAGAAGTCACCTGGAAACTCTGATATGAACAACAGCAGCAGGGGGTAGAGGTACAGAGAGCAGCTTCTGTTGAAAAGTTTCCGAGTTTGATGAGATGCAAGCTGGGGATGAAGCCATGAAAGTCACCAAAAAGAAGAAGACGAAGCACACGAGCAGTTGATGTAAACAAGGTCTGGGATGCTTGTGAGATGTCACGGAAGGCTGCAAAGCTCAATTCAGCAGAGAACGAAGAACAGGTGAAACAGAATAAACATGAAGATAGAAGGCCTGGAGTTCACAACAGAGGTCCAATTTTATGACTGCAAAGATCAGAAATTACAACTACCAATCAGACAAATACTACTACTACAATTACTATGGTTACAAGGATCTCACTCTGCAAGGGAGAAATGTCCAAACAAAAGTTAAGAGTGACAGCAGTTTTCACCAGTTATTTGAAAGTCTATGAAGACAACTGCAGGAGGAAGAGAAACAACAAAACATGTTAGGCCTAAAGAGCTTTGTCCTTTGAGCTGCTCAAGTGTAAATAAAGAAATGGGCATCAGATTTGATCCATATTGAGTTAATGAATTAATTATGAATTACTCATTAGATTTATGAAGCGCCTTTCAAGACACCCAAAGTGCTCTACAGTGCATTATTCATTCACTCCACACTCACTGGTGGTGAGCTACTATTGTAGCCATAGCTACCAACATGACTGGGCCCTGCGTTTGATGAAAATTAAAAATCTGACAGTTCAAATATTGATCGTGTTATTTTCCCTTTAGCTGCTCCCTACTGTCCCATGAGCCTGCTCCTGCACAGCCCCTGAGCCTCTGCAGTTATAAATACATTGGCTCTGTTATGCTAACATGTACACAGAGCTGATGACTAAAACAGAAATTCCATCCTAAACATTGCTTTGTTAAGTGTTAACGTAGTAACAATGTCCAGGTTACTAAATTAACTGATCTGGATATGAATTTTGGCTGATTTGAGCCTTTGTCGGTGCAGAATGTTTCATCGACATTGTGGGTTTTGTCGGAGGGAAAACTTGCAAACATACAGCACTTCAGAGTCACACTGTGATCCAACATTTATGTAAATTTGGCTGAACACATTCTGTACTGTACAGGAGACACGGCACAGAGGAGACTGATGGACAATGGTCTACTGTCCCTCAACCAATCAGGACGCAGAACACAATGCACGTTCAGATGCTGTAAAAAAGCATGTGAAATTGCCACAAAAAAAAATCTGTGAAACAGCGAGACCACGAAAGGTGAATCGCGATACAGTGGGGGACAATTGTAGTGGTCAAAGGTCAACTGAAACGCACATCCAATGTTTAACTACGATGTTAGTAGTACATATGTGGCAAAGCAATAACATCGCGCTGGTCAATGAAAAAACTATACTACCTCAGAATAAACAATGATGGAAATTAAGCCTCCTTTATGAGAATCCATCCTTTCACTGTAGTGTGCATCATCTTAAAATGTTTATTTTTTCCCAGATTTTGCCTAAACATGGCATCAATTACTCCATATGACCACTATGAACCCACACGCTTTATGCTAAACGTGCACATATTGTAAAAACAGATTCACTTAGCACGTATCATTGCATCAGCATATGGACTCCATCAGAGGGTCATATCAGATCAGCACGGCACAGCTCACTAACTCCACTACACGAGGCATTTGATTGGTTTACACTGGCCCGCTTATGCTAACCCATGTGCGCACACGCTCTCCATCCATGTTTAGGTTTTCTGCGTTTTGCTTTTTTTAAATATGGCGTCTCCAAGGCTTCTATTTGCAGCGTGTTTGTTGCTGTGAGATTTTCGTAGTACAGCAATGATGATGAAACAGATCAAGGGGAAGTGCCTAAACTTCACATGAACCAGATTATAGATTTGGTAAATTTTCAGTTTCTTGTTACATGGACATAATATTTTGTTATAGTTGCTAAGCGCTATGGCAACACTGCTTTTTTCAGTGTAAAAAATAGAGTGGTTTTGCCCTTATTCCACTTTTTCTGTTAATGCAACTAAACTGTGCATTCTTTGGGGCGACACTTCCGGTTGTGTGAGAATCCTGTTGCTTTCGATGGAGAATTTGGGAAAAGTTTTGATAAAGGTGGTTGAATTGTGCCAGATGTTCGATGTTTATGTGCAACAACAAGTCTGCAAAGCACCGATTCTCTGGGAAGCTTCAAAACGGCTCTGTAGTCTGTATAGAACTTATTTGCCGTCAAGATCGGCAGATTCATGCGAAATAATCCAACCCAAATGACGATGGAATTGTTATAATTGTTAAGCACTATGGCAACACTCCTAATTTTTCATAATTCTGATATTTTGATTAACTGGTAACTGCTTTGTCCATTGTAGAAAATAGAATGGTATATACAAGATTGCCAACAGTGAGAGGTGATGAAACTTTAAAGCCAAATATATCCCCAGACCTTTTACACAAAATTGACTTCTCAGAGCTTTGTTATAGTTCTTTCCCCTCCACTCTCCCTCCGTCGCTCTCCCCAGCCCACCTCCTCCCTGCATCCTCCTCATTCTTCTATCCGAGCCCCGGCTGCCCTTCCATCATCGGTGTGCCTGCTCTCTCACCTGTCAGCCCTACTCTTGGATGGATCACAGCGTGGATCACAGTCCGAATCAGGCCCATACCCGTCATGCTCACCGACACCCCTCCGTCTCCTGGATGCCCCCCTCGCCCCGCACGACTGCCCTCGCTCTGCCTGACTGCCCTCACTGACCTGTGGGGTGGACAAAACTGACAACAGAGGGATGAGAGAGAGGAGAGATTCTTCCACTTTGAATTCTGGGTTGAGCTTGTTGTGTACTAGAATAACATGCTACGTTTACATGCACGGAGAACTCCAAGTGAGCTAAACAGGCAAATTCAACCTGTCCAAAACCTGTCAGAGTCAGATCACTCTTGTCCCAGGCTGCAGCGGGGCAAAGAACTGAATAGGTGTGAACGGGGGGTTGTGAGACATTATGGTGCATATAATAATTTTGCATTAGCACTAAAACTTAGCAGCTATAATTGCTAACAGCTATTATATGCATAACCACACCACATAGCTGCAGATCTAAAACACGTCAATCAAGGGGCAATTTAAGCACATTGAGCAGTAAGAGTTTCAGGGCAGTTTTTAGAAGAGTAGCAGCCCTCAGGACAAAAGTGTCCCTCCTCTCTGTCCTCCGTGTCCTGCCACATCACAGCAGTGTCCAGGGGGCGCCAGGTTTACTCTGGAGACACAACAGGAAAGCCTCTTCTAGGCCTCTCTCTCTGGTCAGTAATGAAACTACTGGGCTACTCCCTTGAAGTATTTTCTCTGACCATAAACTGATAACTTGGCTGGCTTATATTAGAACTTTGTAGCATATTGGTCTTAAATCTCCAGTAGATGTTTTGTTTGCCTAAATATGCAAAAATAATATATGCATAAAGTTTAATTTGAGCATTTAATCCATAGAAAGAACTGCAAAAATGCTCTCATATCCAGAAATTCACCAAAATCAGCTTTCCATATCAGCTCAAAACTTTATGGGTGGCAGCATCGGCCATGAAAAGAATGGTCGATCTCTAATATTTTCCTGTCTGTTTCTTATCTCGTGGAATTGAATGCCACCCCTAGCCTGCTCCTCGTGTAATTGGACTTCACTGATAAGCAAACACAAAACTGACTATGGCTTTGAATAAGTAAAAATCTGTTTTTGTCTGACCATTATCTTCGGAACAATCGTAAAAACCCAACCTACTAAACTTTTAATGAAACCGTAACATCGCAACTGCACCTCTTTGTACTTGGCATCTATTCACTGGCCTGTCATTCAATCACCCTCCCTCTCCCCCCTTTTGCTGTAGTTCAAACTGACTGCCTGGGATGCTTACCTAGCCCCCGGCCTTTCCTCGCCCTCCAATCCCCTTCGCCCCCAGCACGCGTGGACCTATCCTCGGGCAAGGTCCAGCCCCGTGCGGCTCTCCTGTCCGCAGCACAGGTTATGGGCTGTGATCCACCGTGATAGACTCCAACCCAAACCCCGCTGTCCTGAGAGGGGGGGAGCGGAGGGGTAGACGGAGAAGAGTGAGATGGAGTAAAAAAGACAGGTGGAGATATGATGGAAAAAGGAGAGGAGAGGGGGGAGTGGAGTTAGCCCGGAGGTATGGATGTGGTGATGACTGGTTCTCAAAAGCGGACGGACAGTAGGAGACCACCGCAGACAGGAGTACCTAGCCGGAGGGAGGGAAGAGAGGGAGCGCCCCGCGGACACGCCATGAAAGCCGCACGCAGACAAAGGCATGCTGGGAAAATGGCGGCTTTCAGATCGCCACTTGTTGAGCTTTTGTTCAGTGGCGTGTTTGTAGTTGGGGGGAAAAGGTTGGTACCAGGTATGAGTGGTTTGCAATCGTTGAATCAGAGTCACTGTAAACTGTAAAATAATTATTTCAATCCATATTATTATTCCGTCGATGAAACTAAAGACAGACGCCATTGAGTTTGACCCTTTCACTTGAATGAGCGGCCACGATTAGGACCGTAGGGCTTGGGTAGTGCTCTGGTCCAGTGTTCAGCAAGTGTTCAGCGAGTGTTAATTATAAGCAGACCAAGCTAGAAGAGCGCAGAACGAATGGCATGCAGTCTGATGGTACTGATCGGACTAGGGGGTGCAGGGGGTTACTGTTTACTTAGGGCCCAATGCAAGTAAGGGCCCTTTACAAAGTCTGTAATGGGCCCAGCAGGATAATTTGCACCCAGGGCTCAGAATTTGATGCTAAACCCCTGGTACCGCTGAAGTCTTTTTGCCAGACGCTGGAGCCTACCACAAGCTTTTCCCTTAATTATCGCGTGAACATGTGGTTTTGGGTGTACAGCTTCAAAGGCGGTGACCACAACAGCACAGTAAGTGTCACACCACAACTAAACCAGTCCCACACTGCAATCACAACTGGACCGGGGGCAATCACAGAGAGGCATGACTATCTGGGGACAACTGAAACGGAGTGGTTTCTTGCACATAACCTGTAAACCAGTACCAGCATGTATAGTCCTGCATATTGCCCTATGTGCCACGTTTAGTACACAAGCATTCAGCCTCATATTCACAATAGTACCCTGGTTTTGACCTCCTGTTGCTGGATCATCATAATTGAGAAAATGCCTAATTACGCCTGCTAAAACTTGTAATAATCTTTGGTAATTTCTCACTCGAGCTCCTAAATTCCATTAAACCCTGTTTTAGCCCTGATTGCCGTTCAGCTAACCCCCTAAGCCGGTCCATCCTCTGCCTCTGCTCTCTCACAGACTGCGGTGTGATTGCTGTCTGATTGTGCGTGTTTAATGGCGGGCTCCATATGCCAGGCCGTATGTGCGCGCTCAGTCTATCGGCCCCGAGGAGAACCACATTAGAGCTGCTGGCACCGGCCCCAGGCGAGTGATTACGGGCCCCTGATTACAATGTCCGCGCGCACCATAACAAACCGGAGCCCAGCCAATGCCCGCCAATCCACAGCCAGAAAGAAAGGACCGCTCGATTAATGATTGCAAGTGCTTACATAATTCTAAAGATGTAATGGCTCCAGTTTATACAGCTCCTATTAAATTACTTTACATTGCATTCTTCATCAGAGGTGGGTAGTACTCAGTTACATTCACTCAAGTACACTGACTTGAGTAACCTTTTAAAGAAATTGTTGTTTTCAGAGTTTTTTTTCAGGCAGCAGAGTTTGTCAAATTTTTGTGTCTATCCTTTGAAAATACCAGATTTTGAGTAGTTCTTTTCCAAAACACTTTTTACTCTTACTTGAGTGATTTTTTGGACCACTACTTTGTACTTCTACTTGAGTACCGTATTTTCTGGAGTATAAGTCGCACCAGCCAAGAAATGCATAATAATGAAGAAAAAAAAAACATATTTCACATATAAATTGCATCTGAGTATAAGTCGCACCCCCGGCCAAACTATGAAAAAGTACAACTTATAGTTTGGAAAATACGGTAATACTGTTTTGAAATAACCTTAATCTTATGACGCTAATGACGATTTTTGGCTACTATACCCATCTCTGTTGTTCATTCACTCCATATAGAGGTATAAACTTTCTTTAGCCACAGCTGCCCCAGGGCTGATTGATGTAAACATGGCACTCAATCTGCACTGATGGCCTCTTCAAATGCTATCAAATCACTCAACATATTTATAAGGCAAGGTCGGTGAAAGGTTGTCATTCTCTACCTATTTTAGACTGTGACTATTCTATAGAGATGTCCGGCAGACAAATTAAAGAAATGTAAATGTGCTGTACCTGATTTTTACCGTCTTGGAAAAACTAGTTAATTTTAAACAGTTTGCAGTTATTTAAAGTTATTCCTCACCTACCTTATGCATTCTGAACATCCTAATCACAGAATGAGGCTAGTGATGGTTTATGACCTCAAAAACATCATAGGAAAAGTCTGGAGTTTTATCTATGATGCAACTAAACAGCCAATATGCAAAAGGAGCATTTTTGACTGCAGAGAAGACAACTTTGGACTCAGTGGATTAGTGAAACTATTGTGAAACAAGAATACAACTAAATGTATGTTTTTGCCGAGGGGACAACATTATAGCATGGTTAAAACGTAAAAAAAAGTCAATTTTGCATAATGTGTTTAAGTTTGTTGCATTTTTTTTTTTTTTTTTTACTTTTATTTTTGATCATTCCTCTGCTCGTCGGCTGCAAGTTTGTTAACAAAAAGGATTTGGCATTGTGGATAAGTAAAAGTAGCCTAGATCTGATGACTCATAGTTTGTCGTAGTTGTCGGCTAGGCTAATGCTAACTCCTCCATTGTAATGTAATAGGGCCTTAGACTGTTCTCATTCTTTTTACAAGCACTTGGAGATTCTAAAGTAGACTTACTCTGGACATGACACGCTTACACCCCATCTCCTCCTGACATATAAATCATACAGGCTAATGCTAACACCTCGAAGCCCATTGTGAACCTGTCAGTCATATGGCACACAGGCTAGGCTATATTATGCCAAATGGAGGATATAATGAGAGCCGCACTTAGGCACACCTGAGTAGTCCTGACATGGTCCTCTCCCAGACCAGGCATCAGCACTAATCGCGCTTTCAATTTCCAAAAGAGCGTCTCCACTTGTCGTAAATCTTGCTTTGCTGCTCTAAGGCTAGCTTGTTTCTCTTTCTCTAATTGCGTGCGTCTCTGGGTCATAAATTTCACCACAGTCGTGGCGATTAGTAAAATAAAATGCTAGGATTCTGTTGAGAAATACACATTTACACTTATGTTAATTGAAATTGCATGAAGTAATTGTTGACATCTAGAAGAAGAAGCCGCATTCTGGTCATAGCATAAGAGGAGCTAAAACGTGGTGTGTAATCCCTCAGTCGTCCACGTCTGACCCATAGCTCCTCTGGACCCCAGTCTGCTGTGCATCTCCATCTCAAAGCCACTAACTGCTCCTTTGAACATAGTGAGGTTCAGATCTTAATCAGAGAAATGGTTTGAGAGGAGAGTTAAAGAATCTTTTTTTTTTTTTTTTTTTAGGAAAGCCAATCCTTCCTTAAACAGGAATGGGGACCTGAGACATAATCTCTCACAGATCTATGATTCCATCCTCCCAAAGCAAACAAAAAGAAACAAAGAGAACAATAGGAAGGCCATTAAAGGTTGAATACAGTCATTAAGGCTGAAACTGGAGACAATAGCAATCTGACCAGAACTGAAGAAGTGACTTGGATGAGCAACGAAACATCTTCACTCCTACATCGATTTGTTCAGTTGACAGATTTAAACTTCGCCTTTTGCTTTGGTTTCGACACAAATAAGACCTGGTTGAGGCCTAGTTTAGTCCTGGTTTAGACTTGGTTAAGTTTTATCAGAAGTGCTATAAGAGGCCCCCGAGTAAGACTTGGGCTAAACCTGAGTTAGTCCAGGTTAGTCAAGTGCAGTTCTGGAGCATTCCAATCTGCAATGGTCAATATCTAACAAAGGTAGATGTGGTTTAGTCCTGGGGTAAAGGGCCTGTACCTGATATTGTTGTTCTGCATTGTTTTCAAGGTGAATTGCATTGTGCATTCTATGGTAAAAAAACCAAACAACAACTGTTAAATAAGTAAAAGTAAAAAGAATCATGGGAAACAAACTGCTTGACGCTATCTAAGACACTTGATTCTTTGTTAAGATGGATTTTCAAGAGTGACAATAAAGCAAATAGTAGACAGAGGTGTGAGAACTATAAGGAAACAACCTCATCACACTATTCCGCACTGTTGATTCTCAGTCATGGTGCAGAATCACAGTAGCAAAACATGTTCCTGACTCATGTTTTGAAATGAAGCTCTTTAAACCTACATTAGAACCATAGACTGTATAATAGAAGTAGAAGGGAGTGTGACGTCAACCATAGCGTTCAGTCGCAACCAAATAAAGATGATTGAGGCTAATCTGCAACCAGGGTCTATATCTGGAAATGGAGTGCAAAACCAAAAAGCCAATCAGGAGCGAGGGTGCTGAAGGTACACACCCCCTTGAGCTTGTATCATTAGTTTTGACAGGGGACAGGCGCTTAGCAACAAGATTGTCTATCAACCTGTTGCTAACACTGACGGTAGTGGCCTCGGGGAGAGCAGGCTGTCTGTTATTAATGTTCACATAGTAATTGATTAAGGGACAAAATCATGAAATAAAAACCCCGGGATCGGGTAGAGCAGGTTAAAACGAACTTTTTATGACCAAAATCCCAAGGTTACAAAAAGAGAGAGCAACCAGAGCTTAAAGGAATCGCTTCACCTCCTATTTGGAAGGCACTCCATGGCTAGAACAAGTTTCAGCATTGAATATTTATTTAGTTTCCACGACAACAAGTCTAGCTCTGCACTTTTGCGTCCCTTGTCCAGACCGGTACATCGTAGATTGATGTGGTTTGAATGCATTCCACTTTTGCGCAAAAATATTTCTATTGTTTCTTATCAGTCCATGAACCTGCCAATGTGTTTGTAGTGCACCACGCTACACCAAATATTTGAAACTGTGATCTGTTTAGAACGAAGACCAAGTCAGCATAGCAACGGTCAGATGAAAAGAAAGTACGTAAAACATCAAACAAGGGAAATTCACTGTCTGTACCAAATGTTTAGACTGGTAACCATGGTAACGGGCGATGCTGGGAAACTAGCTCGGAAAAGTGCAGTCACATATCACATATCCTGCCTTAAGTGTGCTGGAAGTCTTTGTAAATAAATAGGACATGGACGCAGCAGTAAAACCATTTCCTGTCACAAGTGCAGTGTTTGCGGATGCACATGAATGGGACACAGCCGGATCTTTCAGAAGTGAGTAAAGGAACCACATACTGTACACCAGGAAGAGTACAGTTACTTCAAAACTGTGGTCTAAGAAATTACTTGGGAGAAATTACAATTCAGGTAAGAGTAATTGTAATAGTCACAGTTGGAACATAACATCCATTTTTTTATTTAAACAGTGCAAACAAGCTGGTATTTTTGAAGGAATAACAATTAAAAAGGCAATATCTGAAGGAGAACAGTGAGAAGAGTAATCAAAACTTTGAATCAAGTAAGATTACTCAAGTAGGAGTAAAAGTAGCCTAGAAAGAAGGCTAGAAAGCTACTTTTTTACAGTTTTATGAAGACATATCTCTAATTAATACTGTGGAAAATTGCAGGCAAAGCAATGACATCTCCATGGAAACAAGCAGGTGGTGAACCCCCCACTAGACAGGTTACATAGTGCATCTTTAGCAAACAATCAGAACTGCCATTGCCAACATGTATTTGTGTTTATCCATGGGATTTAGAGTGATGAAAAATTTGCAATTAACAATTCAAAACAAAATTGGATGAAAGAATTGAATGGTTCAGTTGAATTCTTACTTTACCTTTTACCTTTCTTATGTAACTTTTGTTGACAATTCTTATTATGCCTAAAATTCTTCAAAAGATTACTAAAAACACATTATATTACTGATTGCTGTGCAGATGCTTGTATGATCCATAAAGATATTTTTAGCTTTAAAGGGGTCATATTATGCTATTTTCTGATCTATGTTATAATGTTGTTTCCTCATCACAAACAGACGTGGAGATGTTTTGTTTCATTCACACAAATCCTGCATATTTAGGGAGTTAGAGTTCTTCTCTCAATCTGAAAACACTCTGTACCACCTTGTGATGTCATGTGATGACACAGGAAGTGCTGAAACAAAACACAACTGCAGGTATGTTTTTGACGAGGTAGCAGCATTATAACATGACTTAAAACTCCCAAGAGTCAATTTTGCATAATATTGGACCTTTAAATCCTAGACATGGTTAATAACTCTTGCCTGTATACACTCATCTCCTCATCTGTCCACTTAAACGCATGGATTTGTCAAACTGTGGAATAAATGTGGCAAATTTATGACTAATCTTTATCATCTGCCCCTATTATTTCTGTAAATCACCAAAGAAGCATGTGAGTGTAGGTGTAAAAGAGCTGAACCGTTTCATTAAATCACATTATATTCACATGGCATTAAACGTCCTCATTTGCGTGTGGATTTTGCAGAGGGGTAGACGATTAGCATACTGCGTTCCGAAAGAGACAGGTAATAGCTTTGATAATCGTCGGTAAACCATGGGTGCTTAACAATACAGGCCTAATTGACTCCTATTCATTTTTACACAGAGAACGACTGTCAGAAATCTCAGTCAAATCAGAGGTCGTTAAATAATAATAACAATATATTGGATTTTGAATTTATAACGCTGACAAGTCGGACAAAGCATTACAGAAGACTCTCAGATGCATTTAGTGGGGAGGTGACGATGAGGGATGATTGTACTCAAGTAGGAGTAACGTTACTTCAAAATAATATAACAAAGTGCAAAGTAGTGGTGCAAAAAATTACTATGGTAAGAGTAAAAAAGTATTTGGAAAAAGTACTACTAAGTGAGAGTGACTGTCACATCGGATTTATAATTTACAGTTGTTGTAATTGGAAGGACTAGACATTAAATAAAGCACAAAGTCTGGTATTTTCAAAGGACAATTTAATCATATCTGAAGGAGTGGCACAAGAAACATAAATGTTCAAACAAAGAACAAATCAATAGCTTTTGTGACTTAGACTTACAGTGGGAAGATGATACAAAACTTTTAGTACTGTTGCGTCGAAAAAAACAACAACAAAAACATTATTTAAATAGAAGTAAAAGTATGCTGCTAGAAAAGTACAATTTCTTTAAAAAGTTACTCAAGCAGCTATAACTGTGTAAATGTACCCACTTCTTCAAGCACCAGCATGAACGTGGCTGATTGGAAACAGGACTGAGGATTGCTTTACCATCTGAGTTAATTTGGATAAATTTGATTACTGGTAATTATAATCAATGGGCTTGTTCTAATCCTCCGTTCACAAACTGTTTTCATTGTGCAGCTGAACAAATACAAAGGTATAGCAGCCACTTAATAAGCTTGTTTGAGAAATATAGAGCTGGCGTAAATATTCGTATACTATGATGCTACTGCAATATTAAGTGAGGATTTCTACATTACATGTCAGACACACACCAAACCACCATACCACATACACACCATATCCTGTGTCGATCTGTCTCAAGTCACCTCAATGCAGTGTGTAAGTTTTGATGTTTTAAAACAGATGTGATCACATTCATTTACAGTTCACAAAACAATCCTTCACATCTGATCTTTTTACTGGAGGAGTTTAACTTCCTTTACAGTATGGCATCAGTGGTTTGACACACTGTGACAGCTGTCTACTCTCTGAAGAGAGATGACAGAGGATACATGGAGTTGTCATGGTGCAGCCAAACCAAAGGGTCCAACTTCCTCTACTTTTTCTCACAAGCCCAATTCAGAGGCAGCCATTGGAGCCGTCAGATAGACTTAACATTCTTGACCTGAACGAGTTTTCATGTTTATCAAGTCATGGAGGAGTTACCATCCCACAGAGGCACCCACAGCATTATGACAGCAAAATCAGAGTAATTTCAATGTCCATAAAGATACTACAAAATGTGGAGAAGAGATGTGATTAGTCATCAGTCAGCTCGGCCTCAGTTGGTAAGGGAACAGTGTCCAAAATTATCTTTCAAACAAAACCTAGACAGTAGTAGTACACAGTGGATTTAAATCAGTTTTTTAACTTCAAGCAAAGGAGTACCCCAAGGCTCAATTTTAGGCCTGCTACTGTTTTTTTTTTTTTTTTTTTTTTTTTTTGCTATATTTATTAATTCCATTGGTTGCAATTTAAGAGAAAGCCTCACACATTTATATCCAGATGATGCTATTTTGTATGCAAGTTCCTCTGCAGCAGCAAGATTAAAACTATATGTTTTTTTGTGTGTTTTTTTTCTAAAACACATTTAAGTGATGTGTAAGCTACACAAATGTATACAGTAAATGCTACATTGATTGAAACAGTCTCCAACTATAAATATCTTGGGTTTTGGCTTGACGAAAACCTATCTTGGAATTATACAATAGTTTAAAATCTAAATTATTATAGAAACAAATCTTGCATCCCATTGAATTACAGAAAAGAAAACAACCTTTCTTTCTGAACTAGATTATGTAGATATAATAAACATGCAGACTTCAGCCTCTACTTTGAAACCTTTATATTCACTCTTTCACTCAGCCCTTCGTTTTATAACAGGTGATGAATTTAAACCCCATCACTGCAGACTCACTGTGTCAGAAGAGAACAACACTGTATAAAATGTATTTGTAAGGCACTACTTCATAGTCTGCATGAATATCTCACTTGTTTATTGAACTTTTATTCAGGAACTTTTAATACAAGATCTCATGATTGTCTATGTCTAAAAACTGTCCACAGCAAAACTGAACTATGGATAAAAGCTTTTGGCTATTTTGCTTCCCAAAAATGGCATTTCAAGGACGTACAAAACTGATAGATTGGTGCCACTGCAGCACTTTAATAATCTGGTGATAAACATTTATAATCACATCTGCTCCTGTTTTTAATGTTTAAAGAGACTATGCAGTTTTATTTGTTTTGCTTGTTTTTGTTTGTATTGTAGGGTGAAAAAGAAAGTCTGGTTCTGTCATTGCATTCTCCCTTTATAAACACAGTGGGGTTGTTAAAGTACTTTTAAAATAATGCATACTATACTACATTTACCACTTTTTATAGTGATTTTTTTTTTTTTTTTTTTTTTTTTTTGAAAGTCATGAATGCACTATAAAAGTATTTGGCACATTGGCTCTTTTAAAGGAATAATAAGATTTTGATTTTGAATTTCATAAACTTGATCTGTGTAAACATGTTCAAATCAAATACAGCTTTTGATGATAACGATTGTAATACTGATTTATTCTTTATTACAAAAACATTGGACATGATGACTAAAAACAAAGCTGAAATCCAGTTGTTTTAAACCTAAAAGGACTCTCTCTGATCTGAATGGTCACTATACTGGTCCATATACTGAGAATGAGAAAAACTTGTATGCGTCTCTATCTGCAGGTTAAGACACTGGCAGCACAGGTTCAGTTGTGATTCCAGTATCATTTTTAAAACGGTAAGAGTGCAGAATACACACAGTTCCTTTAACCTAAATGAATGTAGCATTATTGACACTACACAGTAATATAACTTTGCATCGCTTCAGACTTTTAAGAGCAGCCTGATATATGGAGATATGTATCCACGCAGAAGTGAGAAGACGCAAGAGGTCCAGAATATTCATCATGGCAATTATTGAACGAGTTTTTTAGTTGACATCATCGCACTGGCCCATATATCAGGACAGGAGAGGTGTGCTCATGAGATACAGACACGAGCGACCAGGGAGAATCAGTGACTTAATCCTGGTGAAAAATGAACCCATCACAGGGCCATAAGCAGAGTGCATTTGTTATCCCAGCCAGCCTATTTCAGTACGGTTTGTTTATGGTCTATTTGGAGTCCATGAAAAAAAAAAAAAAAAAAGGTCATATTGTTTACGAATGACATCACTTTTAATATGAAGAGGTGTCAGTCTGGTCCCAGCTCCTGCCTTCACATATATGTTTCAAAAAATAAAAATACAAAATGACGCATGTGAAGAAACTCATTGGTCACCCATAATTTTGGACAAAGAGAAATTTGTCCCACGTGTGTCCTTGAATGGCCCTTGAATTCCCCGTCAATCACGCCTGTCTGAACTCGGGGAGATTCACTGGTGACCAGGCGCACATCTACGCAAAGTATTGGAGAAGTATTGAAGAGAAGCAGGAAGTGCACGGTTATCATGCATGTTAGCTTTACTGTGACAACAAAACACTGCTCTGGTCTCTGAAAGTTGTGAAACATGCTTATAAACTCATCGCTGTGAGTAATTAGAATCTTGGGAATGTGTAAGGTAAATGAGGAATAACTTTAGACTGATCGTCTCATTTCCTTCTCATTTCTAATATGTACTGATCCATAAATAACAGCAAATTGAGTAGAACCCTAATATAAGGGTCTATGAAATTAGTTTTGGTGGCCCTTTTAATATCTGAAAGTGCAGATATTAATCAGAAAATTAGAACTTAAAGAGAAAGAATTATGAAAAATGACTCAGTAGCGCCACCTTTGATTTTCATGTGGTTAATTGTAGCCTGACCTGGAAAAAATCATCATAAAAATCTGTAACTTGGCAAAAATATATTATATATTATGGCCCCACCCTAAACAGTACAGGAAGTCAGTGCAAAGGCATGGTGTGGCGAGGGCCTTTATCACCGCTTGCAGGTTTAATCATTATTTTACTTCAAATCACTTTCCCAAAATTGGACCACCTGAATTTTAACGGAAAATCATTATTTGAAGTTGGTGAAAAATTATTTAGTCCAATAATTAAGTAAAAATATATATATATTGCATCAAAACGACTCAATAGCGCCACCTCAAGAAACAAAATAGAGAGGCAAAAAACCCAAAGAGCCCACTTCACCTCCATGTTATTTTCCGCTGTTTCTTCACAATAAACCTCGCTCAAGCTGCCTTTTTAAAAATATTTTATGTGACACTTACAATATCTGAACAGTATTCCATCACGGCCCCCCTCCCCTTTAATCCCTGCGTTCTCACACTACACCTCCCCTTTAAACCTATAAAACCATGTAAACACTACCATCCTCTTACATGGAAACTTCTCAGGCCCAACCCCAGACAAGTGCTCCTTCCTTGGCTTGCTCCGGTGTCGCTACCAGGCCCGGACCCCCCCCCCCCCCCCCCCCCCCACTGGAAGTCTACTGTCCCAACCCTGAACTTGGGACACGTGGGGGTGAGCCAAGGGCCAAAGGGTGGAGGGGGCGGATGGAAGGAAAGGGGAGTATATCCTTGGATGGGATGGCTATTAAACATAAGAGAGGAAAGCTGCTCAGGATGTGTCTTTTACATGAGGCGGATAGCGGTACTTGAAGGAATCCTGGGAAAAAAGAAAGAGGGGAGGGGGTGGAGGGGTCCGATGGTGGGGTCAGGAGTTTTACAAGGTTAGCTCAAAGCCCAAAGAGGGGTCCAGAACTTGGTAACTCAGGCTCTAAATCCAGGAGTGAATCTTGTTAAATTGGTCACACCCCAGATATGAACCCTCGCACTAATGTTGTAAAGGGAAGTGTATCAAAAGACAGGTGGAGTAGAGTGGTTGGACAGACCTCACAACAAGAGGGTCCTATAGATTCTTTTGGTATCGATACTTGTTTAAATGAGTATCTAGTTTCTATATTAGTTTTATTATCGATTGGTGTCTGATTTTCGAATTTTGACAACCCTTACCCTGGCCTAGCTCGAGGTCTGGAGATGGGTACACAGCGCCTCACAGGTTACTCCAGTGGTGTCGAAGGATGGGTCAAATGCAGAGGGAAGAATTTTCTTAGCTAATAAAGTCTACCTTAATCTTATTTACTGTGACTACTGCAATTCAATAATGACTGGTATGAAAATTGCTGATCTACGTAAATGTGTTGCACTTTTTTTGAGGGAGTATTTCACTTCTATGGGGTATTAACTGCTAACTGCAAAATATTTAGATGCATGCTACCTATTATTGTTTTGCGTCCCGCTAATGAAACTACTGCACATCACATCAGGTTTGTGAAGTTGTTGTGTATTGTTATAATGTGGTAGAAGTTTGCATAAAACCTTCTTTAAAGTATAAAGTCTATTACTTGTGGAAATGTATGTAAGAGATATATTATCAACAAAAAAGTGTAATTTAGATTTGTTGTTGTTGGCTGTTTTTTCGTTTTTATGTTTAAAACCAGCTGAAAACTCAAAGATACTTTGCGTCCAATGAGGTATTAACAATGGCCAGAGAGATCGTGGGTTCTGTTGCCATGGAAAATGCGGCGGCCATCTTGTGAGTTTGAGCAAAATTCTATTCTCAAATGATTTGAATGGACATATATTAGTATTTTGTGGTCTTAATAATGTAGGAAATTAGAATACCTCGTTCTCTGCGTCAACCTACTGATGACCCCCAGATGACCCCTGACCCTCCCTCCTCTCTCTCCCCCCTTCTTTTTTCCTCTCTGCTCCTCCATTATGAGCCTCCTGGTGCGACTTGAACTTGTCTTGGGTCTGAACATGGCTGACAGCTCACTAAATCAGCTCTTTTTGTGGACTTGCCCCCTGTCTGTTCATGTCTCTGTACATTTTAACCACCGCCTACTGCAGTGAGCGCAGATATGTGGCCACTGCACAGAGCCGGCCCGTAAAACCCAAGCCTATGCAAGGGCCACTGATGTCATGCCACTGTTATTGGGGTTTTGTACAGTGTTTTTTTTCCAAGTCTGCTCAGGGCATTGGGTGTTGAATTACCATTAGGGTGTCAAGCTGGATTTTCACAAAGCCTGCCTTGGTGAAGGAATTGTATATTCAGCGCTAGTACTACAATTACACCTGAACGTCTGCTGCCAGAGCCTTAACCTGCAGAGAGAGGACACATACAAGTTTTTCTCATTCTCAGTATATGGACAGGCCTCATGTGAAAGCTCAGAACCTCCAGAATTCACTCACTGAGCTGCAGAGGCTGCACTAGCACTGATTCGTGGTTGGTTGCAGGTGCTGGGGTTTGAAGATCAGAGAAAGTCATTTTAGGTTTAAATAAACTGGATTTCAGCTTTGGAACTGGCAACCCAAAGGAGAGACTCATGCGAGACTCATTCTGTTTTCTGATTGGATAATCATCTTGAGAATCAAAACACCAAATTACATAAACAACTTGGCCATCATCTCTAATGTACTGTAAGAACAAATCAGCATTATATATCTGGGGACACAGACAATTTATGAAATTTTAAATCCAAATCATATCTACATTTCCTCCAAAAGAACTATATTATTTTTGAATTAACTTAATTATCATTTTGACAAATGTGTTTCTTTATAAAGTATTAGTAAGTCATCTTCTCTAGAGCTGAAAATGCTCTCCTCCACCTTGTGATGTCATCAAGTGATAATCTATTTTAGAAAGTGTGTCACTCTGTGTGTGTTTTTAAAGCACATTTGACTTTACCTGCTTCAACAATAAAGAGAATTATATGAGTTATAACATAACTACATGGGCCATCATGTCTGCTGCTTTTGTGATTTAGAATAGGTTAGCATTACAGTTGTTATCAGTAGAAGTTATATTTGATCTGAACCTGTTTACTTTATATCTGGGGACACAGTTAAGTCATGTTTATGAAATTTAAAATCAAAATCTGACATATGGCTCCATTATACAAGAATTTCCGTCCCGTATGAGTCCTGTTTTATGCATCTCGAGTATATGGATGTCCATCAATCTCCTCTGTGGCCGGGGCGGTAAAGCAGAGGTCCACGTGTCACATCTCAGAGTGAGCTGGAGGCCTTGGGTGTGTTTGTTTTATGTACAGTCACAGCTGAGCAGGGCCA
This sequence comes from Periophthalmus magnuspinnatus, assembly GCF_009829125.3. Taxonomy (NCBI): domain Eukaryota; kingdom Metazoa; phylum Chordata; class Actinopteri; order Gobiiformes; family Gobiidae; genus Periophthalmus; species Periophthalmus magnuspinnatus. The sequence goes on along the minus strand of NC_047147.1, from coordinate 20,543,468 downwards.
TGGGCTGATCAGACTCTATGTCTCACACCGACACTGCTGTGGACACGCTGTGTCAGAGGATCACACTGAAGGCACCTATTCATCACTGCAAACAAGGGACGGGGTGATGTACTTCTAGAGTATACAGAAAATTATACTTGTAAAATAAATATGAAAATAAATATGAAATCATTTTACCTATGTCATGTTAACGTCCATGTTTGAAATGAATGTTTTTGTATTGCTGCCCTCTACATGTTTAAAGCAAAAAAAGAATGGGTCAAATGCAGAGGAAAAGGTGAAATGCCCAGACCTCTATCACTGCACACACTCCCTCAGTTTCCTTAAGTTTCTCATTGACCTAAATGGTATTTTCCGCTTAACTGGAAATGTAAATCCCAACAGACGTGTGGGTGAGTAGCAGCCACAAGTTGAAGTGGGAGTGGAGGAATAAGGTGGATATACTGTGCCTAACAAAATCATCTCTAAATGAAGTCTGGTGGTGGCATCTGCCTCTTTGTCCCATAAACTGATAATGGGCAATAATCATGATAATATTCTATTTTATAGATACAGATTGAGATCTTATCTGCCTCAAGTGGAGGAGTTCAAATCTCTTGGGGTCTTTTTCATGAGTAAGGGGAGGAGGAGTGAGGAGCGTGAGATTGACAGTTGGATTGGTGCAGCGTCTGCAGTGATGCCACCACTGTGTCAGATTGTTGTGGTGAAGAAGGAGCTGAGTTGAAAGGCAAAGCTCTGGATTTACTGGTTCTTACCCCCACGTATAGTCATGAACTTTGGATAATGACTTTAGACTGAATAAAGAAGTATAGGGGAAGGGAATATGACGTCACCCAAAGTATTTAACTCCAGTCAAATGAAGCTCATTGAGGCTAGAGCAGTTATAGGGGCAAATCTGGAGCAGAGTTTCATATTTGAAATTCCGACCATGAGTATCATAGAGCCAATCAGTAGCGAGGCTGTTGAAAGTAAAACCCCTTACCACAGAGATAGACGGAGGAGCTCAGTCACAAGGGAGGAGCTCGGAGTAGAGCCGCTGCTCCTCAACGTGGAGAGGAGTCAGCTGAGGTGGCTCGGGCGCCTCCCAGGGGAGATGCTCTGGGAAGACCCAGGACATACAGAAGAGATTATGTCTCTCAGCTTGGCATCCCCCCAAGAGGAAGGAAGTGTCTGGGGTCAGGGAAGTCTGAGAGTCCCTGGTCTGACTCTTGTCTCCGGCCCTAAATAAGCACAAGATGAATGGATTGATGGCCCACATGAATACAGTAAAAACAAACAGCTCATTTTACACAATCTTCTGAACTTCATAAGCTGGTCTTCCTTAAAATCCAAAGATATCATGTTAAAAACCGAGCTCTAATTAAAGTTTCCCAAACCGCTCAGTGTTCCAGCCAGGTAGCCACAAGAGCAGCCAACCACCATCAAACGTTTGCATACTCTGTCCTCCTTCATATTCCCCCTCTCCCTCTCTCCTGCATTAATCTTGAAACAGCCCACTAGTGTAGCCTATTTCCAAAGCTACTGTTTGCTGTTGACTTTGGACAGCGCACTAGACAAATCCCTTGTCCCCAAAAACCACATGACGAATGGTAGCACGGGGTCCAAGCTGCTGTCTGGCATTCGGGATACTCTGTGCTTATGTTAGCGATTTAGCACAGGTGACGTCTTACTATGGAGGAAGTACAGACGAATACAGAGAGAAGAGGGGGAGAGGAGGGATGATGCAAACTGTAGGTAAGCGCCGCAGACAGAGATGGATGAGGAATGAGCGAGAATGAGGCAGGAGATTTATGGAGAGAAGGGAATAAAAGAACATTTGGATTGCAAAGTAAGCAAAACAAATGGGGTTATGGGTAATAAGTGAGTGTGATCATGTGATAAAATGTCTACAGATATATATCAAGAGCTGCATGAGTATCAGAATGAGGTAAGTCATTTCATAAGAGCGGGAAATAGTTACTACATTTTAGCCTAGAATTTTTTTTAAATGGTTCCCGGAAAACTACATTTTCACCGAAAAAAAAAAAAAAAAAAACGTATAATACTTCATAAAACAAGTAAAGTGAACTGAATCTGAATGGTGTGTTTTCAAAGGAGGCTAAAAACAATAGCTGATTTCAGAGAACAAAATTTCCCCATTAATTTTTGTCATAGACCTTCCGAAAAAATTTTTTAAAAAGTAAATAAAATAAAAGTTCGAAAGCTAGCTAGATTATAAGCTAAGTGGTAACTAATGAACACAAGAAACTTTATAATAGCAAAGTTATTAAACCATTTTGTGCATTTTAAACTGCCCTTTTGGACTTAAAACCACCACGTTATGGATATTAGTTAAAAGTCTATGGGGAAAATGAATGAAATGCTGTGGATGTATTGAACAGACGTAGAAGAATTATGACTTATGGAGGTATCGTAAATTCAACCTGGAAAATCTAACTCCGCTCTACTCACCACTTCTCCAGAGTTTACCTGCTCCTTTGCCTTCATCATTTCCTCATATTACTCCTCCACCTTCTCCTCTTCGTCCAACCAGTGCCCAGTAGTACCTCTACCTCCCCCAGTGTCCAGACCTGAGCTTCTCCAACCTCGTACTTAACTCTACCAAATCCAGTGTCCAGACCTCAGCCTCATCTCTGCCACCTTCAGTGTCCAGACCCCGACCTCACCTTTACCACCTCCAGCGTCCAGACCCCGACCTCACCTTTACCACCTTCAGTGTCCAGATCCGTCCTCACCTCTGCCATCTCCAGTATCTTGGAGGTCACCTTTATCTTGGAAGTCACCTTGGTCTCACCTTTACCACCTCCATTGTCCTGACCCTGGGGGGAAGACATCTCCTAAACATCATCTAACCGGCCACGCCCCTCGTTGTAACGTCTTCTGCCGGGGTCTGAAGGCCAAGGGTGACTCATTCAATAAAGCTTGCTAGCACTTTTCTTGAAATGACATTTGTCTGGACGGTAATGTTGTTGATGGATTGTGTTTAAAAGAATATTAATAACAATGAACTAGATTTTGATTATTTTTAGAAGTTAATGATGAATGTGAAACTTTGTACTTATGGGAATTAGTCTTAACGAATTGTGTTTTAAATGTTTAATGATGGATTGGATAGAGGTTATTTTAAGGAGACAGGGGTATTGATGAAATATTGTCGTTAGAGATGCTTTTATGTAAATAGGCTCTTAATGTCTTCTGTACCTGCCCAAGGTCTGCAGATGGAAAATAGTCTGTAGCTAAATCGGGCGCAGAACATCTTTTCTCTTGAGATTAATGTTTTCTGTGTACTGTTCTTGTTTTAAATAAATAAATAACAGCAACTATTTGGGGAAAAAAACATAGATTGTATATATAAATGGACATAGCTAACCTGCTAGCCGCCATGTTCCAAATAGGAGGTGATCATGGGCGCGCTTCTGGCTCCATCGACTCTGGCTTCAATTCACTTAACATTGAAAATTGTCACTCCTCTCAGTGTAACAGCTGACAGTGAACCTCGTCATTTTGGTCTTGAAATGCTTTCCAAGGTTGCTTCTGCTTACATTAGCAACAGGACTGATTGACAGCGTTGCTATGCGCCCTCTCCATGCTAATCCATGCTAATGGTGTGGGTGGGAAGGGGCATTACCCTCAACAGTCTTGCTCTGGATTGGGTCTTTGGTTGCTATGAGACTCACGGTCGGAGCCGAACACTCTGGGTGACGTCACACTCCCTTAGTCCTCTTCTTTATACAGTTTATGGCACAAAAAATGTCCCTCTGCATCATTTTATGTGGCCCTCAACAGGGTAAATTAAAGGTATGATAGTCTTAAAATGTCATTTTATCAGGAGATACGCAGTTACACAGCCATATTTTTACATCTAGGCAAATACATATGCAATATTTGTAACTTGAATGAGTAATAAATACAAAAACAGTTAAATAAAAAGTTAAAAAAGTACTTAGATTTATTTTACATCCGTTGGCCGTTTGAGAGCAGCCATTTTGCTGATGTGGCCCTTGGTGAAAATGTGTTTGACACCCCTGGTCTATGGCAAATACGCGAACTGACAGTTTTTGAGATGACTTTGGATTAACCGATTAATGAAATGAGTGAATAAAGTAAATTACAACTTAAGGTATGTTTCTGATGACGGGACATCATCAAAGTAATATGGATAAAATGTCAAAAATCCTAATTCTGCTTAATATAGCTTATAAATTTTAGCGTCACGATTACACTATAGTCTCTCCATTGACGCATTAGATGGATCCTTCTTGCTGCCTCCCTCTGTAAAACATTAGCTCTCTTGGCGTACTCTCGGGCGTATATGGCAGGAGCTCCGTTTACTTTGGCTCCTTCATCACCATCTGAGTGGAGGTCTTCTGCTGTCTTCTGTAATGGACCACATCCTCCTGGAGCTGCTTCACAGACTCCGTTCAGCCCTGCTCCAGACGGGCTGAAAGCTGCTCAAATCAGGGGAAGGAACGCAGGAAACAGGAGGAGCACCACGAGATGGTCGGATGGGCCGTGTCTTGGATCACGTCTTTTCCTGACTGTGATGGGAGGGTTTATTTGGATAATTTGATAGTTTGTAGATGTCCTGAACGTCGTCATTTTGGAAGAAGGAAGAATAATAAGAGAGTGATTTATGAGCTAGGAGCTGGAGAGTGTTGTAAGGCTTTTGTCGAACAGCTTTGGAGGCTTTTCATGTGATACTTTACGGGAGAGAAGGAACAGACTTCACGTTTCTCCTAAAAGCTTCATTTGCGTTGAGATTGAAGCAATTAAACAGCAATTCAAACACTCATTAATAGCATGTAGAATTTGATGAAACATTTAGCTAGCTTTTCAATTTATAAACCCATTTGCTCTTAGCATCTGAGAGGAATTAAAGGTTTTTCTTGCTCAAAACATGCGTTCTTACTGTGAGGAGGACTGGGATCCAGATTACACACTCCTTCAATACTTTACGAAGATGTAAGTCTGGTCATCTGGTCTGGTGAATCTTCCTGAATTCAGATGGATGTGATTGACAGGTGGATGAGCCAATCAGAGACACGCATGGTCTGTCCTTATCAAAACAAATATTGCTGCTTAGGAGGAAAAAATATCATAGGGGACTAAAAACATTGCTTCAGAATTAATGAGCGAAGCACTAAAATCTGTTAATCTGAAGTGAGAGAAATGTGATTTTGTTCAAAGTGATCCATGGCCAATGAGTTCCTTTGTTTCACATGCAGCACTAAAATAAACAAATCTGATTGGACGGCTGTGCACGGTGATGTGAAGGAGGAAGTGGTGACAGAGAGATCAGTCTGGACCACTGAAGTATAATCAAATCTAGAAGGTGAACCCAAGCTGGCGTCATGTTGTTTTGAATGGCCTATGCTCATTGGCACATGGGTCCAAAAATCATGTTCGCTTCTGCATTACTTCCTCAACACGAGCTTGCGCCTCCCCGCTATGTGATGTTAGAATCAGAGTGAAAGCTGCTAGAACGGAGCTAGCGTGGACTCAGAGCGAGGCTAGGCTAAATCTTACGAAGTTTAAGTTGCTATGACGATTTAAAATGTTTATTCGTGAAAATACAAAAGAATCCTTACAAAATCTGACCTTTGTGAAAGCTGTGGATGCCCTGTCAGCCGAGCACAGGCAGTTTGAATTCCCCAAAACATGCATTGTGCTCTATGGGAGAAGTCTTTCTGGGCCCAAGTTCTCAGAAGATGCAGTACCTGGAGCGGCCACTAGTCGTTTTCACTCCGGGACAGAGGCGGAATGTCTTATCCAGTTCTTATTCCATGATTAGATCCACAGTCTAGACTATGCCAGGCAAAGTAATTGTGAGACTGGTCAAAGCGTTCTGACTTCCTCTCCATGTTGTTTGCCAATCTGCGTGCTGCCAAATACAGTATGTACACTAGCGGTTAAATTACAAAATTACATTTCAAAAGCTAACCAACCCAGATTCCCCAAAGTCCCCCATTATGGCCCATGCCCTGATCAAACACTATTTGGACCAACCTTCCTCTTTGCCTCTCATTTCCAATCAGACAACGATTAGCCGGCGACATTAACGAGGCTGCTAATCCTCGCGCCCCTCGTGCTAGCGCTTAATTGTGTGTAAAAACGTGTGTGCTCCCGTTTGGGCTGTTTACCGACTGATTTGGACACGGTTTGGCCCTAAAGAGGCGTCATTACCATGATGATGCTTTGGAAAACGAGCCCCTGGTGGAGAGAAAACGACATTACTCACAAGGGACGATTTATCAGTGTTTTAGCGCGGCACCCAGCTGTTGTCAAGACGTCTGTTACTATGTTATGTTATGCTCTATGGAGAGGTATTTATATGTGATTTGAATTCATTTGGTGTAGTCATTATGATGTTGGTGTTGAATGTGAGAATGAACTGCTATATATTTATAATCTATGCAAGAAATGCCTCTAATAGAAATAATGAAGAAATAATTATAAGCAAATATAACAGTACAAATGATATATATAATACAAAATTGTTATATATACATAAAAGCAATTACTTCCACACTCCTATAGGTTGACACAATTGTTGGTAGACCTCAGCAGCTTTGTAACAGTAGAACATAGCTGGAGAGATGACAGCGGTAAACCAAGGCAAAATTAAGCCTATTTTCTACCATAAATTTGATATTATTGACTGCTATTAAGATTGAGTTTTGGCAGACTTTGGTTGTACTGTGTATGTTGTCACCCCAACCCAGAGACACCCAACCCAAGCCCCTTTTCTGTGGAATCTGGAGACCTCCATGATGTAAGGGAAAATGCGAAGTACTTTGCTACTAGAGCAGGGATGGGCAAAATTTTTGAGACACGGGCCACAATGGGTTCTAAAATTTGACTGAGGGGCTGGGCCAGGATATATATATATGTATATCTATGTTTATATTTGGCCTGTAACACTTGGCAAAGCATGAATATACAAGGCTCATTGTACAAACTGTTTTCCAAATGCATTATTTTAAAAACTCACCTTCAGAGAAAGGCTGGCTAGCTTTTGCTCATTTGAATGCCAGCAAAAAACTTTGGTACTTTGATCAGATTCGGTGAAAGAATACTTTGTTGTCCACTCCTTATTACACTCAGCGCTCACTATCCACTTTTCTTTGATAAGCTATTTTTTGCAGAAGGGCTGATTAGAGAATAAGAGAGTAATACAAGGTTGATGTAGCTAAAGTGCGCCATAATTTGGTTCATGTTCGGCTGGCCAGGTTAATAAGCCTAATGAGCCGTATGTAGCCCCCGGGCCGTAGTTTGCCCACCTCTGTACTAGACCCTCTCCATTTATGTGTTTTTGTATTGTAGCTATGAGTAACTTCTTGATAAATCACGCCAAGGTGCTCCTTTTTCAGTCATTAAAGCTGTTTTTTGTCAGATGCCCTTCCTGTTCCAACCAGCCAACTACAAACTAGTAATAATAATAATGCACAGGATTTACATAGCGCTTTTTTGGACACTCAAAGGCGCTATTCATTCACTTCATACTTGGTGGTGGTAAACTACTGTTCCATCCATAGCTGTCCTGGGGCGGACTAAAGCGAGGCTGCCAATCTGCGCCATCACTCCCTCAGAGCAACACCAACAGTCACACACATCACTTTCATAATCGGCAATGTGGGTGAAGTGTCTTGCCTAAGGACACAACGCCATTTTTTGCCACTAGCAGACCTGCTTAGCTTCTGAGATTAGACAGGATTAGCCACTTGTGCTTTGAGTAGTCATTTTCTTGGGTACTTTATACTTTTTTGGCAGCACTACTTAGGCCTACTTGTAACTGAGTACAACCCTCCAATTCATAACTACGCGGTTTACCCACTACAGCACTATTACCCATCTAATATTGACACCACCGTTTACTCCCTCACATCCTTGTTGTTACATCTTTGTGTATTTGTATTCCATCCGCTTGTTGTTCAACCTTGCTCCTATCCCTCTACTGCTGACACACAATTTATTCCTGCGTGATTTGAAGCCGTAGTTTCTCATTACCGCTAAACTTTTCCTGTCCTTGCGTCCACCAAAATGAGTTTAGCTAGCACGCGTAAATCACTAGCCGTACGCGCCAAACAAAAGGCCAAGGGTGCCGCGCCGATCTCGCCCGCTAGCTAGCTTATTTACGCGTCTCATATTCACGTCTCGCTCCCGGCTATCCATCAAAACGCGCCTCCGTCCCTGTCACCGCGGCGATATGGACATAAAACGGTACTTTGACGTCAGCAGAAAGCAATGGTAAATAGAGCAGGTACTGTGCGTGCAGCTCTTTATTTGCACGGAGTAATAAATGGCATAAATTAGAGGTTTCTAACTGGTGACATTTGCATCAGGCGTTACGCTGGGGATGAGGTAGGGAATGGGGATGGTCAGGGTAAGGGAAGCAAAGAGGGACATAAAGCAAAGTGCAGAGAAATATGAAGTGTAGCAGGCTGAGTCAGGTGTTTTATAACTAACATGGGGAAAACAAGACTGATAAAAGTGATAGCTTTAATATCAATCTGAAATGGCTGCTCTAGACAAGTGGACATTTATTTGTAGCTGGCTGGATTACATTTGTTTTAGCTACTAATAACAAGTAACATACTTTGTCATAATATATAGCGTATTAGCATGGTGTTGGTTAAAGTATGCTTGTCATTTTAGTTTTGTTTATCGCACTGAAAAACAGGCGTCCTTACTGTGAGTGGGCTTGCATCTCCACAAACCTGACTCTTATTTGGCCTAGAGGAGGGCCTCTTCCTGCTTCAGAGTCAGTTTGGACACATTAAGGAAACTTTCTGAAGTTAAACATAAATATAATGTTTATGATATGGGCATAAAAGTCTACTAAAAGGCGTACTCGGACAATCCAAAATTGGTGTCACGTGCCATTTGTAGGGTGTAACTGGTATTTAAAAGTCTGAATAGCTGTATCTTCCCCATTAACACATCCTCAGGGATGAACACTCAAAGACAGATCAGATTACTCACATAAGATCATAACTGAGAGCCCTGGACCTGTACTCCCCTCCTATAGATAGCTACAGATCACACTAGAGAGTAGTGGAATTTTTCTCATTTTTATCAAAATGACTACGAGACGCTCCGAATCCTACGTGTATCATCGATTAAGAAAATAAAATTCAAGAATTAAGTACAGAAAAGTGAGTGTATGCTGGTAGTGGTGAAAACGGGAGTTGATCAGCAATATAGAGTCTTGAAAATAAGCGATTAAAGATTGCTCAAACATGTACGAATCGCTCCAAAATTAATTTCAGTGAGTAAATATAAAGGGAAAACAACTACAACATGGTTCCAAGTTGATTTTGCATAAGAGTTCTGCTTTAATGCAATCACACAGCGAAGGTGCATGTGCTTTTCAAACGCCATACCTTTCGGTAAGAGGGCCAACATCTCAACACTTTACACCATTCAACTTTTCCTGCAGTATTCTGAGTTCTCGTTACTACAGCAACCTTTAAGCTTATTTACTTTCCACAATCAAACTCCTTTGGATCTCGTTTCTCTCACTATACTGTGTGAAACTCCAAACAAAGGCGGGGGGTTGAAAGCGGCGCGCTGCAGAGATGTCTCATACAGTTTTGTACTCTGACTCAGGATGTGTTGCCCACAGGCTGCTCGGGGCCAGGAGGTGAGCCAGGCACACCAAAGCAGCGCACTTAGCCCGCTCTGGAACAACAACACAGCAAAAGAGAGCATCAAAGGGCCGCGGAGAGGAGGAGAGAGCCGTGCTGTATACCCCAGAGGAGGACAGCTAACCGGGGGGAGAAACAGGACGGACTGGCCGCCTCTCCAGGGATCCACCACACCACTGCGCTGTACACTAAGCTTAGGATCAAGTGGTTAGGCAATGAGAGCTGTTCCATCGCAATGCTGAAGCTATTGCAAAGTATTGGTTATCGTCTTTGGAGTTTTTTGTTAAAACTTTTTTTTTTATGACTTATTTACAACTTTTTTTAATGTATACAACAAACAAGCCAAAAGAACAATGCAGAACATAGACTGGTCTGAAACACATTGATACCTGACAAAGGTCCAGAAAGATTTGTGATGGTTCAAGTCCAAAGTGGCTGTCCATTTGAGTCTTTTTGACACTTAAGTCCAATTCCTTCCAGTGGCTTCTTCCATTTGTCTATGAAAAGCTGAGAATTTCCATCACTATAATGTCCAAGTTTGATCATAGTCAAATGTCAGACATCAGTGATTTCCATTTTAAACCTTTTTTTATGGAAGTACAAAATATTTAAATAAATGATCATTGTTATTTATTCATGTATTCCTTTTACCAAATAAAAAAGTAATAAAAAGTATGTATTTCGTTTTAAATGTGCTTTCTAAAACAACTGTGTGATGTGTATTAGTTAGCACATAGCTAGTCTCTGCGATGCCTTTCAACCCTTAATATTTTCATTTTTCTAAAAGTCAATTGGAAAAATGAATGGAAAATTACTTCCAGAACCGGAGCAGGTGGTCCCTGTTGAGCTCCATTACCAACAATAATCACACTGAAAACTATTAAAAGTAACAATAATATGAATATATTTTTGGTCAATAATTCCCATTTAAAGCCTTGTAACTTTTTAGCTGAAAAACTAGACAAACATAAAACTAAGGATATTTATTATGAACAGTTTTATCGAGCTGAAAAATATTTAAAAACTTGTGTCCTGACTGTGAGAGTGCTTGCATCTCCACAAACCTGACTCCTGCTTTTTTCCTTGTAAATGCTCCTTTGGCCATAATTTTCCACACTATGGCATAAAACTTATCTATTTACATGAAGAATGTTTCGAAGTAATGTTTTCACCTCCAGAAAGTTACATGCTATCACCATAGACTATACATAAATGGACATAGCTAATGCCCTAGCTGCCACATTCCAAATAGGAAGTGAACATGGACGGGCTCCATCAACTCTGGTTCCAGTTTACCATCCATCCATTTTCTTCTGCTTATCTGGGACAGCAGTCTGAGCAGGGACTCCCAGATTTCCCTCACCCCAGACATATCCTCCAGCTCCTTGGGTGGGACCCCAAGGTGTCCCTAGGCCAGCCGAGAGGCATAGTCCCTCCAGCGTGTCCTGGGTCATCCCTGGGGCCTCCTCCCAATGAGACATGCCCAGAACACCTCCCTAGGGAGGCTCCAATTTACTTTACATTGAAAAATTGTCACCACTCTCTCTTTAATTGCTGCAGACTTAAAATGTTCATACTAAGGTCACTTCTGCTAGTGTTAGCAACAGGCTTAATTGGCAGCATTGCTAAGCACATACTCCCTGCTAAACCAGTGGTGCAGGTGGGAAGGGGCGTTACCTTCAACAGTCTTGATCTGGATTAACTCTTCGGCTGATATAATACTCGAGGTCGAAATTCCAAAGGTGGAACTCCAAATTCACCCCTATAACTTAATTTGACTGAAACCGAACACTATGGGTGACATCACATTGACTTTGTCCATACAGTCTATGGCTATCACTTAAAAAAACAAACAAGCAAAACAATCCATCCATCCATTTTCTTCTGCTTATCCGGGGCTGGGTCGCGGGGGCAGCAGTCTAAGCAGGGACTCCCAGACGTCCCTCACTCCAGACATGTCCTCCAGCTCCTCTGGTGGGACCCCAAGGCGTTCCCAGGCCAGCCGAGAGACATAGTCCCTCCAGCGTGTCCTGGGTCTTCCCCGGGGCCTCCTCCCGGTGGGACATGCCCAGAACACCTCCCTAGGGAGGCATCCAGGAGGCATCCTGAGCAGATGCCCGAGCCACCTCAACTTGTTCCTCTCGACGTGTAGGAGCAGCGGCTCTACTCCGAGCTCCTCCCGTGTGACCGAGCTCCTCACCCTATCCCTAAGGGATAGGGTGGTGTTTGTTAGGAGGTCCATAACAAACACCATGTTCGTGCAAGCAAAACAAACAAAACAAAAAACAAAATACAATTTTATAATTAGATTTTTTTTTTCATTTTAATATTAGGCTGTAGATCTATATCACCAGCAATAACTACATCCAATTAAAACTATTAAAATTGTTTTGGTTAATGATTTCCATGTATGTTAAAACTACATTTAAATTGTGGAGTGTTATTGGAACTTTTCATTTCTTAAGGAAGACCTCGACAAAACATCACATTTAAATAATTTCTGTAACTTTACATGTGTCATGTGATATTTTATGAGAGAGGGAATAAAAAAGAGAATAAAATGAAGAAACAACAAAAAAAATATATAAAACAATAACGTCAAGAACCAAGTCACCGCCGCAGCACGAGCTAACATTTCACTCAGGCTTATACGCGGACACCTACGTTTAAGAGGGGTCCTGTCAAACCCGGAAGTGTAGTTTTCACGTGTTTCTGTTGTGTACACACAGCAGCCTGACAGGTCTCTCACTGCTGAATGAACTGTACCGCATCCACACTTGAATTTGTGCATTTGTGCGGAGGGGACAGAGGACAGCGGCAGGATGAGAGTGGTCGCGCTCATAAGGTAAAGGCTAAATGCTAACTCTGTCTTAGCTTAACTTTAGTGAGGCTTTTTGGAGCAACATGGGCGAAAAATGTGGTCTGTAGTTTGATCACTAAGACCACCACTAAGATTGTAACTGTTGCTCCGTTCACACAAAAAGCTTCATTTAAAAGTGAATTAACTAAAAACAAGTTTGAAAGCACAGTAGTGATTAAAGGTGCACTATGTCACTTTTCTGCTAAGTTATAGGTCTGATTGTTATAGCAGAGTTTTGGTGGTAAAAACTAAATACTAGAGTCAATGACTTTAATGCCATACTGTGGAACATTCCAGGCAACGCAATAACATGACCCTCTACCACATGAGGTGTCCACACTTTTTTCACCAAGGGCCACAGTACCTTTAAAGAGACTTTAAACATAAACTTTAGGTCTGTGTCACAATGTTATGATTATTAGAGGTTTTAGTGGTCGAATTACATTTTTTTTGTGTAAAAGGTACTATTTATGATCCATCCATATTCTTCCACTTATCCGGGGTCGGGTTGCAGGGGCAGCAGTCTAAGAAGGGACTCCTAGACTTCCCTCACCCCAGACACATCCTCCAGCTCCTCCAGTGAGACCCCAAGGCATTCCCAGGCCAGCTGAGAGACAATTTTAGATGAAATCACAAACTTCATCTAAAATTACTTAATAAAAGGAACAAATCCACTCACTTCTGCATTAGAAAACTGCAGTGCCCAGTGGGACCTGACGTTGCCATAAACGTTATCACAACAAAGAGTCGGCACCTCGAATGGATAGCTGCAGATCACGCTACCAAGCAGCAATTTTCCTTTCATTTGCAACAAAATGATTACGCTACACGGGAAAACAAAATAAGTACAGGAAAGTGTTTTGAAAATAAGTGATTAAAGATTGCTAAAATATGCATGAATCACTTCAAATACAACTTTGAGAGTGTAAATGGTGAAGGGGAACAACTATAGTAACTAACAAGTTCACATAAATCTATTTTAATACATTTTCATAAGCAGAATGCATGCAACTTTTTCCCTGTGAAGAAGTGTCTACAGCTGGTGAGTTTAATATAATGGATGCATGTGTCTGGAGTACAGCCTCATAATGCATGTGAGTATGTGGTATGTAAATGTGTAACTTTGCTCTCCTTCTTGCTGTGTTCCAGTGGGGGTAAAGACAGCTGCTACAACATGATGCAGTGTATGGAGGCCGGACATCAGCTGGTGGCTCTGGCCAACCTGCGCCCCGAAAACACAGGTGAGCACGAGGGAACTAGGGCTGAAATTTATAGTATGGTGTCCTGTGAATGAGGACAGTTTACACCTGTTTGAATTGATTATGGCTGTATTAAGCAAGTTACTAGACAAGAGCTGTCATACCGTTAACAAGTTGAGTCCTCACTCCCCTGGCTTTCCACGCACAAACCCTTCAAAGCGCTAACACAAAACAATCAGCATGCATCCCGTTAATCAAACTACTGCACATCGCATCGGGTTTGTGAAGTTATAGTGTGTGTTTTTGTATCATTTTTTTGCATATTTATGGATAATTGTCGTGTGGGAGCATGGGTGACTGGAATTGTGGACTGAACATTGGACAGAATCGTACAGCTAACCATAAGGAAGGTTCGAATAGGGGCCAGGAGAGATCGATACATTACTCAAACATCCATGGATGACATCTAAAACTTCTTCAGAAGACATGTTTTTGATGAGGGAACAGTGTTATAACATGGTAGAAAGCTACAAAAAAGTTGATTTAGCATAATACCCCCTCTTTAAAGCTTTTGTCAGATGTTTATTCCATGAGACATTGACTAGACCAGTCCTTAAAATGAACCAACTTAATCTTTACGGTTGTAGTGCTTAAGTCGATAAGTCAATTAATTGATCAATGATGTCTTCGTTGACCAAAATGTGTATTATTTGACTAATAATTTTATTTAGATTATAAGGATTTATACAAGACGACAGCAGAAACATGTGAGTGAGTTAGCTGAAGATGTGGTATTTTTTGGTATTTTTTTAGAAAGGCAGATGAATTATTTATGACGATTCACAAGTTTAATCTGTTTTTATTTTAATACATTGTTTCCTATTTTTTTTTCTGCGTAAACAGTAGTTTTTGCATAAACTCCCGTGCAGATGTAGTCTTGTGAGTGCAGTTTGGGTCAGATACATTGAGATACGGAAATGTTTTAAGAACTTTTGCCACACCCCTTTTTTAGTCAACAAATCGATCAGCCGGGCATGTCTTCAACCAAGAATTTCTTTAGTCCTCTACAGCCCTACTTATCCTGCACAATCCACATAAAGTCCTCAAGTGCATTTCAAACCTGAAGTAAAAGTCGTGTTCACATGTAGGTCACCAGGTGCTCCCTACCCCCCTTTTCATATCAGCACTTCTGGACGTCCTGACTGCTCCTCCTCAGTGTAGCGTAGCCGTAGCTTAGCCTGCAAATGTGTTAGCTTCCACGGGCATTGTTCTCTCGCAGCACCAGCCTAAAGAGCCCCAATGAATCACCCATGTCCTCACTATGAAATATGGAACACTAGCTCGGCTCCATGTAGCGCCTTTTCCCTTTCATTTTGACAGATTTGGGTAGAACACAATTCGGTTTCCTTTGGGCAGATCATAAATAAAATTAAGCTTGTTATTATTTACTGATGAAGGTTTGATGAATATTGTTTATTTGCTGGTGGATAGCACCAAAGTGGTCGTGCTATATAGGCTACTTTTGAAATTTCTTTGGATACTTTTGGTTAATATTGCATCATAATCACATTGTAGAATTGGGTTGCTAGTCGGTTGCTTATTTTGCGATCCTGGTTATTTTAGGTGCTCCACTTTTTACAAAAAGCCTCACAAAGTATGAAAGTTTAAATAAAACAGTTTACTTATAGATTTATTGAGAGGATTTATCAAATTGGAATTAGCTAGGTTTGAAGTGAGTGCCTGCCCAAGTTCTCAGCAGGACAAGCAAAATTACTGACACATAAAACAACAACAAAACCTTAGAAGTGAACTAGTAAACTTTTCTGGTGAGGGTCTGTCACCTGCATGTCTCATTGGAGATGTCACTGCTTTTTGCTCTTGTTATTAAAAAAAAACAAAAAAAACCCAAAACATTTAACACGTTTAATGCCGTTCTATGGACAATTCCAGTCCAAGCAACATCTCTAGGGAGACCAGCAGGTAGTGGATCCTCCTCTAGAAAATGTACAACCTTTAGTTAAAGTGAGAGTAAGTAACTTTCTGGGGTAGAAAGTCAACTACTACTACGTTTTATGTCATATTGTGTTATTCTGTATTTTTTCAGCGCAATAAACACATCCATAATGAAAGAAACATGCTTTTATTTTAATCTGTATTATAGTCTAGCATTACCATAGAGTAATAATAATAGTTATAATATGATGTAACTATTTCTTTTAAATATGTTAGAAATCTCTCACTCCCACTCTATACATGACTTGCCGCCTTTTGTACAGTTTCAAGTCTGTCACTGTAAACACTATCTCGACTTATCATTCAGTACATGACAGATGGAACAATCAGTTTTGGGGTCAGTATTTATCGTGGGACTTTTTCGTTGCAGCAGTGGGAAATATTTGGTTAATATTCTGTACTATGATGAGATTTGAGCTGTAGAAGGTAGAATTATGAACATTTATGACTCATTATAGACACAAACTGACTACTTGAGTGTTGCATTTTGTTATTTATTTCTTGCAGTTCATATTTTTTAACAATTGCGTATATTTAGAAACTTTTTGGGGGATAATTCTGCTTTGCGGTTTGGCATCATTATTATCGTTTATCGTCTATACTGTCTTCAGCAATATATCCCTCTTCAAAATCTGTTATTGGGACAGGCCTAGTTTCAAGTCTTCACTGACATATTTACCTGCTGTTGTTTTTGCAGACGAGTTGGACAGTTACATGTACCAGACGGTGGGACATCAGGCCATAGAGCTGTACGCAGAGGCCATGGACCTTCCCCTGTACCGACGCACCATCCAGGGCTCCAGCCTGGACACCGGCCGGGACTACAGCCACACCCCAGGGGACGAGGTGGAGGACCTGTACCAACTGCTCAGAACAGTCCAGGTAAGCACACTACCTCAGAGGGTGGAGAAAAGTGCAGGTATAAGACATAATGTACCGTTTATATTGATTTGTAGGATTGTTGTTTTAATGTGGTCATGATCATCTGTAAAAGAGTGGAGGATCTTTTATTTAACCTTTATTTGACCCAAAACATGAAGAACAAGTTCTTATTCATAATGTCTGGCAAAAATGATTTTTCTCAGCCTAGATCGCAATTTTGATTTCAAGTAGTAGTAGTAGTAGTAGTAGTAGTTGTATCGTCGTCGTCCTTATCCACGTCGTCCTCCTTGTCATTGTAGTTGTTGTAATACTTGTTGTAGTAGTAGTTGTAGTAGTAGTTGTAGTAGTATTTGTTATTGTATTAGTATTTGTTGTAGTAGTAGTAGCAGTAGTAGTAGTCGTAATCGTCATTGTCGTCATTCTCATTGTTGTTGTAGTACTTGTTGTAGTAGTAGTTGTAGTAGTATTTGTTATTGTAGTAGTAGTAGTAGTGTTTGTTATTGTAGTTGTTGTAGTAGTTGTAGTAGTATTTGTTATTGTAGTAGTAGTAGTAGTAGTAGTAGTAGTAGTAGTAGTAGTTGTTGTTTTTGTTGTTGTAGAAGCAGTAATAGTAGTCATAATCGTAATCGTCGTAGTCATCCTTGTTGTTGTTGGAGTTGTTGTTGTAATAGTTTTTGTAGTACTTTTTGTAGTAGTTGTAGTAGTATTTGTTATTGTAGTAGTTGCTGTTGTAGTAGTAGTTGTAGTAGTATTTGTTGTTGTTGTTATAGTAATAGTAGTTGTTGTAGCTGTAGTAGTTGCAGCAGTAGTAGTACCAGTAGTAATAAATATCGCTACATCAATTTACAATTTACACAACAAACTAATACTAAATCTAATGTTACTGCAGTGGAGCCAGTGTCACTGTCAGTCTTGGTCGTCCCTTGTCGTCCGGCCTTATGTGAATGGGCTGATTTTAAAATGGTTAAAAAGTTAAATCACTTTACAA
Organism: Periophthalmus magnuspinnatus; assembly: GCF_009829125.3. Taxonomy (NCBI): domain Eukaryota; kingdom Metazoa; phylum Chordata; class Actinopteri; order Gobiiformes; family Gobiidae; genus Periophthalmus; species Periophthalmus magnuspinnatus. Next base: position 20,525,879 of record NC_047147.1, on the reverse strand, counting down.
ATCCAAACAGCCTACTGTGAGCAAAAGTAAAATAGTGGATTATTTTCATAGTGGTTGGTGTTGAAAATAGGAAAAGCCAACGCACACCAGAGGAGCCTCCATTATTTCCTACGAGACGCAAGCTCCGCAATTGAAAACACATGCTTTTTGTACTTGTGCGGTGACTACAGACATGTCTCTGCTCTCAGACTGACACGACCAAACCACCGACTCCTCTCTTGCTTCTTCTTTGTGCAGGAAACTCTTCTCTCTCTCTAAACTCACTATACTCTTAAGGTTAATGTACACTTTATTAATCCATCGTGTAGGAAATTAATTCTCTGCATTTGACCCATCCTTCGACTAGTGCTGCTGGGACAACCTGTCAGGAGCAGTGGGCTACTCCCGTACAGCGCTTAGGGACCCATCTACACATCTTGGTCAAGCTTTCCTTAGCGGATACGTTTGACCTGTTGTGCGTTGTGTTGTGTTTTGGATTGATGAGGGAAACCCGGAGTGCTTGAAGGAAACCCACCCAGACAGACACAGAGAGAACATTCAAACTCCACACGGAAAAGTCCAAGAATAGAACTCTGAACCTTCTTGCTGTGAAGCCACTACCTTTCCTCTCTTTCAGATTAAGGTTGAACGCTGTGTTCCTCGTTTTATTGGCAATCTACAGAGAAAAGTCCTAATTTAAAGGGCCCATGTTACCCTTATTGCCCTGTTATTGATTTCAGTCCTGCAATTTCTAGTCTCTACTGAACAAAAGGTAACTTCATGACATCACAAGGTGGAACAGAGCATTTTGAGCTTTGGAGATGTAGACAGACTAATAATAAAGGATTAGTCAAACATGTGTGAATGAAACAAAACACAACTCCGAGTATGTTTTTGAGGAGGTAACAGCATTATAACGTGGCTGAAACCTCACAAGAGTCAGTTTTGTGAAATATAGAACCTTTAAAACACCACGAGTCTATAAGAGCCGTAACACTCGACGTTCAGTGTGTGTTAATATGGGCTCGATTCGCCTCAAATGGTCCGTTGGCCTTAACAGCATTTTGAGCACATTTAGCGAAGGACAAACATGAATCAGCCACACAGCTCTGTTTTATTGATCAGCTTCAGACTTGACTTTCTGTGTGTTTTTGCCAGCGCTCCATCAGCTCACGTTTTAAAGTTTAATGTCCCAAAGTTAGACGAAGGTGCCCTTGAACAAGCCGCTTCACAGGGAAAAACTCACTCTGTTTTTCATCTCCACTGACAGAAGATCAGATGCACAAATTAATCACCAAATTAATATTTCATCAAATGGCACTTTTGGAGCAGGAACTGTTCATTTGATGGAGAATTATACATGGATGAGAGTGCGGAGGTGGGCTGCAGCGCGGGGGGCTGACCTCATCGCCTACAGCCATTCACCCAAAAGTCAGGTCCAATAGTAGTCACTTTTGTTGTTGGGGTAAAATTAACTTTTGGGTTTAGTGCAGAATTTTAAATGGAAAGTTGATAATTAGTTTTTCCGTTTCCAAGATTAGTCTGAATTATGGTGTATTTGTCAGTATAATCCCTCAGTCGTCCAGGTACGATCCATAGTAAAAGCAAATTTCAGTTCTGTCAACTGGACAAAAACATGTTTTGAATGAAGACGTTTCACTGCTCATCCAAGCTGCCTCTCCAGTTCTGGAAAAAAACAAAACAAACAACTGTATTATTAATTAAAGGTGCACTAAACACCAAATTCACTTTATTTGTGATAAACTGTCTGCACCATAGACTATATATATAAATGGACATAGCTAATCTCTTGCCGCTGCGTTCCAAACAGGAAGTGATCATGGGTGCACTTGGGCTACATCGGCTTCCCTTTACACTGAAAACTTGTCACCCGTCTCTCTTTAACTGCTGCAGTGAGCCTCATCATTTTGGTCTTAAAATGTTTGTATTAACCCCCATGATTCTGGGGTTTTTATTTCGCTATTGTATCAGTAAATCAATATATGAACATTAATAACAGACAAATCAGGCGCCTTCTTTCCCCGAGGTCACTCCCGCTATTTAGCAACAGGTTTGATTGACAGCGTTGCTGTTGCTGCTCTGTGCTAAACCAGCAGGAAGGGGCGTTACCTTCAACAGCATCACTCCAGATTGGCTCTTTGGTTGCTATGATACTTGCAGCTGGAATTCCAAATATGGAATTCGGCTCCAAATTCACCCCATAACTGCTATAACCTCGATGAGCTTCATTTGACATGAGTGACGTCACACTCACTTAGTCCACTTCTTTATACACTCTATGGTCTGTATTAAATGTTCTTGGCCATGTCGTGGCCGTGTCTAAAACAGAGCGTCCTGCAGCCACCACATATGAACCCAGTTTGTATGCATTTCACACGTCACTTTGTTTTTGTATAATATTTGATAAGGATACTGTAAGAAGCAATGTACACGTTTACAGTAAAGTTTAGGATAGACATGGGCAAACTACGGCCCGGGGGCCACACATGGCCCTTTGGTCTTAATAATCTGGTGAACCCAACGTGACCAAATTATATTAAAAAGATGAGGGTAAACCTTGTTCAGTTTACCTTTTCAACAAGTTGTTGATCTTTGGGCACTTGATAAAACTGAGTTTTTCTGCTGTGTCTATTTAACTGAAATTTAATAAATTCATTATTAATTTAATTAATGCATTTGGAAAACAGTTTTCACAATGGGTCTTGCGTATTCATGCTTTGCTACATGTTATAGGCCAAATCTCTAATGTAATACATAAATACATATATATATATCCTGGCCCATTGTGGCCCGTGTGTCAAAAAGTTTGCCCTGGTTTAGGAGGTTGATGGCACTAGGCAGGTTGCATTTTCTGTTTCTCAGTGTTGCAGCACAGCAGTTGGTCTGATCTTTATTCGTTGCATTTATGTCAGCTGTAAATCATTTTGTTATAGAATTTCAGTGGTTCAATCAAGCACTAAGGCCAGTTTAACTACGGTAAATGTTTGTTGCGTTGGGCAAAGACATCATAGACAAAAGACAAAATATCTACTCTGGTTCTCGTGGGTTCTCACTGTGGTATGCGCCATGTTGGATGGTTTGGCAGCTGTCAATCATCGGTCCAGAGCCCGCCCCACATGCACTCACAGCCCCGCCCTCTCAGTCCCCCGGCCACTCTCCGCTTTGTTACAGTTTTTGCACTTTGATTTTGAGTGGAGTAAAGTTTTAGCAAGTGTTTAGTTTGCCTTTAAGTTTCATGCATACATTAGATACATTTTAAACGTACAGTACGTAACTTTTTAGAAGTGGCGTGTCACCTGCACGATTCCATGGAAATACGAAGTCAAAACCAGACTTCGGAACATTCTCCATGGACATAAGTTTTATGTCATACTGTAGAAGACGATGGTCAAAGGAACAACAAGTCACAGAAAAGTCAGGTTTGCAACTATTAGCAACTAGGGCTGCACAATGTATCACAAAAATATCAATATTGCAGTATTGACTGATGCAAAAGAGATTTCACAAGAAAATAGGCAGATTATATTGATGATTTTCCTTATTAAGTCCTACATTAAACTGGGTTGGTCTTGCTTTTTAAGTTTTTATGTTGACTTGGTTTGACTAGTAAATCATTTTATTTTTTTGTTTTACTGTAACGGATCTTGTTGTGCCAAAAAGTTTATTACAATATCTTTTTTTCATACGGTGCTGCTCTATTAGCAACATTTCTGGAATTCCTTGTGAGACATATTGATCTGAGCCACTCCTGTGTTCCAAACCCCCTTTATTTTAGCCCCTTAACATCAAACTTTAACAGCTCCTTTGCTCACAGAACTGGCCTGTTGGTTGGGAGTCGACTTGACTCTGTATAAATGAGTTAGTAGGTTAGCTCCTCCTGTAGGTGACCCTGTGGAGACGCGTTGATGTGAGGGCTTTGGTGCTTTGGTGCTTGATGGGGTGGGGTTAGGGGCCCACACCTGTCTGCGGGGGGGCCCCTCCGGAGGACCAGGGGCCGATCAGACGCCTCAGGCCAGTGTGAACCCTCGGACTCCCTGTCTATCATCTGAGCTGTTGTGGTCTGCAGCATGAAAACACTCCCGGCAACTGATTTTATATATTGTTTTAATCATGCTTAAAAAGAAATACATTTGTAAAGTAATTAGGACAACATTTAAAAATCTGATAAATTTTAGTTAATGAATGTTCTTTTCCGTTAATGCCAAGAGGATTTAAAATTTCAGTCAGTGATTTATTTTGAAAGACACAAAGAAAAAGCTGTAGTTTTTATCAAGTTGTGTCTCACTAATCTGAAGGTTGGCGGTTCTAATCCTGCTCTCGAAACATCATCATTGGTTGAGCGGTCAGATCCATTGACCCACAGGTTGGCGGTGCAATTCCAATCATACAATCATACACCAGTGTCTGCGAACACTGGTGTAGGATTGTGTGTGTGAATGGGTGAGTGGGTCCTTGATGCGCTATATAAAAATTACCCTTTACCATTTTTTTGGCACTACATTTACTGCTACCCTTTTACGTGTAATGAAGAACGGGTTAAAGACTTTTGTTGAATTGTTAATGATATACATACCATATTTGACCAGTTGTCCATTTTAATAAAGAAAAGCACAGAATCCCAAATTAAAGTGAGTGTCGCAGTTGGTGCACATCAGACTCTGTAATGTTTTATAATGATTACTCTTGTAGAAAATATTTAAAATGCTGTTCGTCTGTGTAATCCCTCAGTCGTCCAGGTATGAGCCATAATAAAAGAAAAATGTATTTCCGTTAACTGGACAAAAACGTTTTTGGAGTGAAGACGTTTTTCGGACCAGAACTGAAGAAGCGGCTTGGATGGTCAGAGAAACGTCTTCACTCAGTCCACTTGACAGAATTTAATTTTCTTTTACTATAAAAACAGGGTATGTAACTTTCTGGAGGTGGCACCTGCATGACTCCATGGAAATTGAAAGTTAAAACCATATTTTGGAACATTCTCCATGAAGATAGATAAGATTCATGCCATACTGTGGAAGACATTTATTATAAGGAACAACGAGTAGGTGCAAAGTGCAATAAAAACAAAAAAAAAAAAGAAAACAAAAAAGCACCCAAAACCACATACGCACATTTTTGTTTTTTTTTGTAATTTTTGGGCTTAAAAGTTACATATTGTGGCTTTAATTTTTTCTTCATAATCAGGTAAAAGAATAATGTTTGAGTCACTTACATCCACTGGTCATATAGAGTTAAAACAGTGCTGCTGATAAAAGTATTGGGATCCACAAAACTATATATGGTTAGGATTTGGATTATAAATCCAGAGCTGAAATCAAACTTTGGAACATTTTACATTTGGCACTTTTCTTCATATTTGACAAATGTGAAAGTTAACGTGCATTGACAAAACACTGACCTTGATTCTCACCCCACAGTCTCCCTCTCATCCAGGCCCGGGCAATTACACAGAGATGCCCACTCCCCAGCCCCCCTCCTCCCACCTCAACAACAGTCCGAGGGCCATGGATCAGAGCGGCGGGCTCCCGGGGGACCTCCTCGCGGACCCCCACAGCCGCCTGCGCGTCGTGTCCGTGTTTACCCCCACAAGCGTCATCAGCCAGGCCCATAAACAAGCACTTCCTCCGTGCCCTCTCCGGCTCAGGTTAACCACTCTGCGAACCAGGGTAATCACGGCTAACCCGGCTCCTCCATTAGTTCAGCCGGGTGACACGCATTTGCAGAGTTCCCACGCGTAACCTTGAGGATAGATCTGGGTCTGAATTTTGATCGGAAACTTTAAACTTTCAAATTAAGGCTCAGCGATTTATGTTTTAGTAATAGGATTCAGTTCGAAGTTGACCTTTTAAGCAGGTCCAAAAGAATTGACAAAAAGAAATACAAACTCACAACTACAAGAATCACATTTTAGAACACGTTTGTACTAGGCCTGTCACAATAACTACTACATAGACTATATTTTAGGCCTCAGTATTTATGGTGAGCACTTTTTCATTGCCAAAGTGGGGAGATTTGGGGTATTTTTGTTGTAATACGATAACATTTGAGCTGTAGAGGGGTGAATACGTCCCTTTTGTGACTTAGTGACATAAAGTAGTTTCAATTTTATCTGTTATTGAAATATTTCTCTGTAGTGATGTATCGAGCTTCAAAATTTGTTATCGTGACAGGTCTAGTCACAGGGTTAGCAGTTTTTATGCAGAATAAAACAGGAGATTTTGTTGTTTGTGGAGGAAATGATTGTACTTCATAAACTGTAGCCTTTGCGATTTGCTAATTGCGTTCATTCAACTTGCGATTGGATACATTTGATAGCAGCTAATCTGGCGAGATGGAGAAATATCATGAGATCATGCTTGCGTAATCTTGTGGCAATTTAATCTGACGAGATCTTGTGACAAAATCTCGCATCCCGGTTTCTAAATTTCTAAATTGTACATAAGCACTTTCAAATTGGGATCTAGAATACACACTTCTTCAATACTTTACAAAGATGTGAGTCTGGTCACCGGTGAATATCCCTAAATTCAGATGGCCGTGATTGACAGGTGGATTAGCCAATCAGAGACAAACATGGACCATACGATCAAAACAAATATGGCTGGTTATGAGGAAAAAGAAAGGAGAAAATTATCACAGGGGATGGAAAAACAGAGCGGATTTCTGCAGAATCAACGAACGAAGCACTAAACTCTGTTAATCTGAGGTGAAAGACGTCTAATTTTATTAAAAATGATGGGCCACCAATGAGCTCCTTCGCTTCACAGAAAAAAATTAATTAAAAAGTGTACGATAATTTTTTGGTTCTGGCTTGAGATGTGATGGAGTGAGTGGTGACCAGATTGATGTCCCTCTGTATAAAACAAATACACAGACTTACCATGCAATGTTTCAGGTGTATATATTTTAGTAAAGTTATAGCATAGTAAAAACATTAAAAAGAAAAATAGTATGTCCAGATAGAATAAGACCTTTGTAAAATAAATAAATAAATAATAATAATAATAATAAAAAAATAAATAAATATTATATATATATATATATATATATATATATATATATATATATATATATATATATATATATATATATATATATATATATATATATATATATAAAAATACAAAAGAGTTCTAATACAAAAAATAAAAAAATAAAAATGATTACATAAATTACACATAATATCACTCTTTCTGACATAGCGTTGTCTTCAAACGTCTCTTCTAATTACACACACAACTTATGAACTTTTCCTATTTATGCCCATGTTTTTTTTTTTTTTTTATATATATATATATATATAAAATTTTCCACACCTTGAAGTTAGTTGTTGATGGGTGTGGGGGAAATCTAAAAACAACAACATTTAAAACAGGTCTTTGATAACGAGCTGTTATAGCCACTCTGCAGGAAGAGAACATTTTGTGCTTTGGAGAGAGTGTGATTTTTTGATTCTTTGGAGCACTTTGAATTAATTAGAAGTTACACGATTATATTTGGCAAATGACACTCCGGCAGAGATGAAAGCAGGTTTTTTTTCCCCCCCTCCTCACATCTCCACTTGATGAGTTTAAAGAGTTATTCACGCTTCCCTCTCCTCCTACTTCTCAACACAAGCCACGAGCACGTAGCATTAGCCAACAGTGCCATCTATGGGCCTCTGGGAGAATGCAGCTGGGGTGGTGTGGAAAATAGAAAGAGTGGAAGTTGGCTTTTAGATGAGAAACATTTTGTAGACTCTTTGGTGTAGAAAATGTGTAAATTTGTTAAATGGAGAATATATTTTGTAATGTCTCTTCAGGGGCCCATTTTCCACCATTTTCTGATTTATTTTATAACGTTTCCTCATCAAAAACATATCTGGGGTTGTGTTTTGTTTCATACACACATGTTTAACACACAAATCCTGCGTATTTAGGCTGAGTTCTTCTCTCAAACAGAACAAAACACTCTGTTCCTCCTTGTGATGTCATGTGGTAATACAGGAAGTGCTCCACTGTGTTTTTAAACTCCTTACACCTTCACCTTCGTTGGATCGTTTCAGAGCAGAGCAAATAGAGCATTTTGAGCTTTGGAGATGTCAGACTAATAATTCAGAGTTACTCAAACATTCCAATCCGTTTTGTGTAATGTAGGACCTTTAAACAGCGAATTTCCTGAAAAATTAGACTGCAAAATTCACTTACAAGAATGTTTAATTTGTTCATGATTGCCAAACATCTAAATAAGATCAGGAGAATGAAGGAGAATGGGTTTTCACACATATCTGTTTGTTTTTGTTCAATATCTGCCAATACCAATATTTGGCACCAATATTTTTCTGACGTTGCCCCATTTTTTGTGTGCCCATATGTCCTTTCCAATTTGTCCTCGGCGCCTCACTGTTGTCTTTTTGAACAGACCCATGAGTAACAATGGAAATAGATTGACCCACAGGTAGATAGACAAGGCGACAGTAGCTCAGTTTATTGCGTCAGTAGAACACATTAGTTTCAATATTATCGTTTATCGTCTGTATTTACTTCATCAATAGATTGCACTTGGTTATTTTTACTTATTATATGCTATGTGAGTTAACTAGCTAAATAAAATATTGCGATCAATGACAAAATTGTTTCATTTTTTTAGATGTAATAGGACAACATGCCAACATTATTTTGAATTTAACATGAAAGTACAGACTTAAAGGTGCCCTATGTAACTGTTTTGGTGATGGTCCGCCTCCTGCTGGTCTCCATGGAGATGTTATTGCATTGCCAAGAATAGTCCACATTGCATTGAACTTATGTATTCTGTGTTATATATATATAGCTCAAATACCTTGAAAACATGTGCTGCGTATTGCGAATTCTTCTCTCAAACAGAAAACACTCTATTCCACTTTGTGATGTCATGTGGTAATACAGGAAGTGTTCCACTGTGTTTTTAAGCTCCACACACCTTCATTGGAATAATTTGGTTAGTTTCAGCCCTGGAATTTCCCATCTCTACTGAACAAAAGGTAAAAGGTCACTGTAACTATTGCTTCATGACATCTCAAGGTGGAACAGAGCATTTTGAGCTTTGGAGATGTAAACAGACTAATAATAAAGGGTTGGTCAAAGAAAACACAACTCCAGGTATGTTTTTGATGAGGTAATAACATTCTAACAAGTCTTAAAGCTCACAATAGTCAATTTTGTGTCAGATAGGACCTTAAATGCTATACTGTGGAGCAATCTAGATGAAGGTTTTGTATGGAGACAGCAGGTCAAGCAGGCAGCAGATCTTCCTCCAAAAAAGTTGCATTATATTGTGGTCGGAAGCACCTAGCTGGAGGATTGTGAATGTTTTAGGTTAATGAGAGGAGTTGGAGAGAGGGCTCGGAGGGTTGGCTCATGGATGGTAATCGGTCAGTAATTTTGAACATGGAAACGCACGATTAGGCTAGTCAACTTCGTATTTCTCCAACTTCAAAAAGACATCCCAATTTTTCCCGACAATTACGACTCATCTGAACTATCTATTTCAAGCACGATTGGAAAAAACCCATCCGAAATCCGAGTCTGGAAAAAAAAAAATCTAAAAATGTCTAGGTCTGCCTTTTGAAGTCATTCACCAGATTCCGAAATACGAGATCATATTCTTCCGAAGCATTGTCGATGGAAAAGACTTCAGATATGATAGGAGAAGGAGCTATCCGCGCATCCCCCCTCCTCCCCTTCCGCTCTCATCACCCTCTCTGTATTCGGGACGACTCTTTGAAGTGTGGAACCTGATAGGCAGGACGGGCTATAGGTGCTGATCTTTGAACTCGGGACGTTTTTAGGATGGGTGAGGGTTGTGGGGGGTGGAACAGTTTTGTCCGGGGCAAGGGGGGGATCTCTTACCCCTCGATGTTCGTATGGCTCCGAGGCTGGATTTGAATGGCTCTGGAAAGGTATTGTGCTCGTTGGCTTCAAAGGTATGTCAGGTGAGGTATGGACAGGTGAATTCTGGGTATGTGTGAAAGATGATTTATTACCACTTATACCTTAACTTATAAAACTTTAAGGCACTGTATTATGCTAAATTATATAATTTTTGGTAACTTTTTATAATTTACATCCTTAAAGCAGATCTATGTTATAATGTTGTTTCCTCATCACAAACAGACCTGGAGTTGGACCATGTTTAACCCACAAACTCTGCATATTTAGTTCTTCTCTCAAACAGAAAACACTCTGTTCCTCCTTGTGATGTCATGTGGTAATACAGAAAGCTCCACTGTGTTTTTAAACTCCATACATGTTCATTAGAATCATTTGAATGATTTCAGCCCTGGAATTGCTGATCTCTACTGAGGAAAAGGTAAAATGTAGCTGCTAACTTTAAAACTACCACTACATGACATCACAAGGTGGAACAGAGCATTTTGAGCTTTGGAGATGTGGAGGGACTAATATTTCAAGGTTACTCAAACATGTGTGAATGAAATAAAACACAACTCCAGATATGTTTTTGAGGAGATAACAACATTATAACACAACTTGAAGCTCACAAGAATCAATTTTGTGTAATATTGTACCTTTAATAAGCATGAACAAAGACTTAAGTTATTATGAAAAAAATAGTTTATTAATTCAATTTGATTCAGTATTTTTGTAAAGCCAAAGTATAACAGCAGTCACCTCTTAGGACTTTACGAGATAATTAATTTAACCAAAAGAAAGTTAGAAAATCCAACAGTGAAACAGTTTAACCAACATTCATAGAAAACAAGCAAATGGAGAACTGTCCCAGAGCGTCCCCTGTCCTTAGACCCACCTTCTCGGAAAGGAAAAATCCCCAAAAAACCTTGAGGAGAACCACAGTGAAAGAGAGATCTGCTCCCATGGACTAAACCAGGACTAAACCAGGACTAAACCAGGTCCAGGCTGCAGCTGTGTCCAGGACTAACAAGTATCTATTTGCGGGTACAGTTCAAATCTGTAGGACCAGAGCCCACTCAAGAGTAAGAGCAGAGAGGAGCTCATCCAGGATAGGGTAGGGGGCATCTAGCCAGGTGAGGAAAGGGGAGCATCCGGATCCACAGAACAGGGTTAGGACATAGGTTATGCAGAATAATTCAGCCTTAGTAACTACTTAAAAGAGGTTAGGAGTTCTGAGTTTGTGCTATGTTGCTGGGGGAAACTGGGATACCTAAAACATGCACTACAGGCCTCACCAGGTAATTGAAAAAACGTAAGAGCATAGACTGTATAAAGATGTGGACTATGTGAGTATGACATCATCTATAGCATTCAGCTCCAGTCAAATGAAGCTCATCAAGGCTAGCAGTTATAGAGGAGAATTTGGAGCCAAGTTGCATATTAGGAATTCCGATGGTGAGTGTCATTGCAAACAAAGAGCCAGTCTGGAGTGAGGCTGTTAAAGGTAATGCCCCCTTCCACCAATACCACTAGTTTAGCAACGCTGTCAATCAAACCTGTTGCTAACGCTAGCGGGAGCGACCTCAGGGAAAGAAGGCGCCTGATTTGTCTATTATTAATGTTCATATATAGAGTTACGGAAACAATAGCGAAGTAAAAATACTAGGATCATGTAGAGCAGATTAATATGAACATTTTAAGACCAAAATTACAAGCCTGAGGTCACAGTCAGTTTTCCAATGTAAAATGAGCTGGAGCTATGATCTGGAGTCACCCACTGCGCCTGACAGGTTGCCCTCCCAGCACTGAAGGATGGGTCAAATGCAGAGGACAATTATCCTTAAATTAGAATGATAATAAAGCAAAACCTAACCTCAGCTTCTTGAATAATTAGGCATTTATCAATTAACTGTCCAGGATTGGTGGTAAGATGTTGCCACAACTGCCCTGGGGTACAGAAAGATGGTCGCCAGTTTGTGCCAAAAATACCCCAAAGTATCAGTAATCACACGCACACTCACAGATTAGAAAGTCCCGTACTGTAGCTTTAGAAGATCCGCTGTCTTCCCTAGTTTAGGGTTATCAGTTCACCTAGCCTCTAAGCACATCTCCATATATTTTGTCACGTGTATAGTGGTTCTTCCTCGTCGTTTGGCGCTCGGCGTAGAACATTATCATATCGTCGGAACACGCCATCTTTATATTTGAATTCCCATCCTCACCTCTCAACACGTATCTCCCGTCTCCTCCCCCTTTTCCAGACTGCAGTTCCTTTGACTACTCTTCCCCATCTCCATCTCCTCTCTGATCCTCTCTGATGTGTGATACAGATCAGCAGTGTCAGTCACCCGCGGCCATGACACCCCCACCCACCCAAAGCCCCTCCCCCCAACCACCGACCCACCTCCACCCAAAGACCCCCACCCCCTCATATTAGTCATATCGCATCCTTCAAGTGTACCAGCGTCCTTCTACGTGGGGATATGAGTGACCTGACATACCGGCTCTTTATGCCCCCTGACCCCGCCCCCCCCCGCCTCTCCCGTACCTCCTTTAGCTTTCAAGGTCAGGTGAAAGTAGGCCACGGTTATAGCGCGCCCTTTTGACCCGTTTCTGTGAGTGACTTTCAATACAATGGCAAAAGGTACAATTCTGCTCTCTGTACTGTAATGGAGCTGTACCTGATTTTTACTGTCTTAAAAACACAAAAACAGAGATAGTTCATTTTAAACATTGCATTGGTTCAAAGCTATTCCTTCCTTACCTTGTGCGTTCTAAACATCCTAATTATTCACTGCGATGAGTTTATGAGCACTTTTCACAACTCAGAGACCAGAGCGGAGTTTTTGCCGTGACGCTAACAACAACTAGCATGCTAACCGTGCACTTCCTTATTGCTTTTCTACTCTGATTACATCTTTTCACCTTGTGCTAACTATTTAATACCATAAAGAAACAAATATCTACTCGAAGGGCTTATATTACACTATTTTCTGATCTATGCTATAATGTTGTTTCCTCATCACAAACATATTCAGACTCCATATTTAGGCTGAGTTCTTCTCTTAAACAGAAAACACTCTGTTCCACCTTGTGATGTCATGTGATAATACAGAAAGCACTCCACTGCGTTTTGAAATTTCATACACTTTCACTAGAATCATTTGGATGATTTCAGCCCTAGATTTGCCAGTCTCCACTGAACAAAATGTAAAAGGTAGCTTCAAAACTGAAAACTTCAACTTCATGACATCACAAGGTGGAACAGAGAATTTTGAGCCTTGGACATGTAGACAGAATAATAATAAAGAGTTACTCAAATATGTGTGAATGAAACAAAACACAACTCTGGGTATGTTTTTGGTAACATAGGGCCTTTAACATTGAAATCCTATTGGACTTTTTAACCATCTGAAGCATTTTCATCTTTCACTCTTTCATTATTAAAACACTTACATTATTGACATAATATAGCAGTTATGTGTCAAAGGTAACTGTTACACTCATCAAACTCCGACATGTCCACATTCTTGACCTGTTGCAACAAACCTAATTAAGCTCCAATCAGAAGTTCAGACTAGTACACTTCAATTAATATCTGTCGTTGTCTCATTTACAGCGTTTTCATGTACTAAAATAACATCTTGACCTTCTCCTCTTAAGATCTGCAAATAGTGCCGCGGCTTGCATTTCTTCAAAACTTCTGCAAAGCTACGGACCAAACGGCAACTTTGCTAATTCGTTTCCGTTAAAAAAAAAAAGCTAATTGGAGCGTTGCGTCGCCCGTGCCACCTCTGCGCTGACGACTTAGGACCGGAGACATTAGCTCGTTAGAGTGATGAGGAACAATAGCTGATGCGCGCGGCTTCCTTTGTGTCGGCTTTAATTAGCTAGCTGTGTGACATCTTTGTCGTAGTCTCAAAGAACGGTACTTTCACATTTCTTCTCCTTTACTGCGTTCGACTTGGTGAGACCCTTTTGTTTTTTCCGACTCCTGATACTTTTGGATTTGCTTAATTATTCTGGTAATTGTTCCTAAGTAGATTGGAAGTTTAGGACGTCGACATGGGTATAAAGACTTAAAGGGCCCATATTATTAATCTTATTTCCTCATCAAAAATATACCCAAAGTTGTGTTGTGTTTTAAATCCTGCATATTTAGGTTGTGTTCTTCTCGCAAACTGAAAGCACGCTGTTCCACCTTATGATGTTACAAGAAGCGCTTCACTGCATTTTTAAACTCTACCCTAACTCTAAACTGAAAAGTTGTTCATGACATCACAAGGTGGAACAGAGCATTTTGAGCTTTGGAGATGTAGACAGACTAATAATAAAGGGTTGCTCAGACATCTACAAATGAAAGAAAACACAACTTGAGATTTGATGAGGTAACAGTATTATAAAATGGCTAAAGCGACATCTCCAAAGCTCAAAATGCTCTGTTTCACCTTGTGAAGTCATGAAAACATAGTTTTCAAGTTAACAGCCTTTAATATTCTATCTTTTGAATGGGAAAAAAGTCCTCAAACTTTTGCATATACAGGAAGCTCAATCCCATGAATAGGCCCATGTTCTCTCAATGGTTATAGTCTTGTTTTATTATTTCTGTTGCAGTTCAATTCACTTGGCCTTAATGGCATAAACCAGAGATGTCCAAACTGTGGCTCAGGGGCCAAATGCGGCCCTCAGACCAATTTTTGTTGGCCCTCATGTCTCCTCCTAATCTGGCCCAATTGATCAGGAGGTGTTTTTTAGTACAAATTTAAGCAGTTCTACCTCTATAACCTGAATAACATCACACTGCATTGTGACACAGACCTAAAAAAGTCTTATTAAAGGTACAATATCTCTGTCAAACCTGTGTGAAATGCACCATTTGACTCCCTATATCAACACCGGTCTGTGGCCCTCCGCTTCAAATGTGTTTCAGTATTCGGCCCTCAGTGAAAAAAATTTGGACACCCCGAGCATAAATTATTCATTGTGTAATATCTTTGTTTAATGGTGTAATATGTAAATGGTGTGCGAGAGGGTTCACAACCTGTTTATCTCCATGGAAATCTGAATGAATAGAATGTTCCACAATATTGCATTAAACTAACCTTTCTCCATAAGAAGAACAGGTAACACTGCAAAGTCAAGGTACAGGTAAGGTCTGTGGAGAGGCGTGTCCGCTCACAATGAGAATACATGCTTTTCAAGTTATCTATTTGCAATACAAACGCCTATAATTGAATAAATGAAAAGATAGTGAAGTTTAATGGCGTACTATGGAACATTCCAGGCTAAGCAATAACATACATGGAAGCAAGCAGGTGTTATACCAGTCTCGGTTCATTTCCTTGTCTCCTTAGGGAAATTTGTCCTCTGCATTTGACCCATCCTTCAATCCCACTGTCTGAAAGAACACGCAAACTCCACACAGAGGAACCTTCTTGTTGTAACCATACTGCTGTCCTTTGACTACAATAAAAGAATATTTATGTAGACCTGTGTAGGTGCAGGAATGCCCAGTGCACCCGTGTCGTAACGATCGGGGCTGGACGGTGCAGAGGTGAGAGGAGCCTGGAGAGAGAGGGCAGATTAGCAGCAGGATGCCACATTAGAGTTATGTTTGTGGACGCAGTAGAAAATGGATTTCTTGTATTAAAGAAAAATCAGCCTAATGCATAAATCATGACATCTGGGGTCACGACGGGGGTTTAGGAGGATCACAGCTAATGCAGACAGGTCGGAGCTATGGAGCTAAGAGACCCATAAGGAGGGGGAATACAGAAGTGAGCACTTGGTGGGTTTTATACCAAATGAAAAGGGTTGTGTGATTGGAACCATTTACCTTTCAAATGCGCCTTAAATATGCCATTATAAGTTTTGCCGTGGCATTAAAGCTAACAACAACTAACACGCTAACTCACACTTTCTGATTATCATTAAAACATTTTCTAATTAGATGCAGGCAGACGCAGTAGAGTTATTTTCACCTCAACAGGTGCTTTTACAATATATCTGTAACGGGGCACGACGCATTTTGCTCAAATACATGGAAAAAAATCAGGTGCAGAACTTTTAAAAGGGCTTTTACCTGACTTCAATTTCTTTTAGATTGTGAGGACCATTTTTATGCCACATTTCATATTGCAAAAACAGTTATTTGTGAAAAAACCCCTCATGAGATCGTTTATACATTTTGCATTTTGCTGGATGAGATCCAGAAGGAAGCAAGAAGAGACAGATTATTTTATCCAATCAGAAATGATGTAGAATGAGGACCACGTGGAAACAACTGCCTGCAACTATCCCACACAGTTGTTCTTCTTTCATGGTTCATGGGAGCTAACAGTTAATTTCAGAACGCTATTTACTCATGGTTTAAAATCACGTACAGGTGGAATATAAAAAAGTAGTAACCATTATCGTGAGCTTGTTTGACACCCTTAATTAGCTACATAGTAGGGCTGTTGAAATTCTAGGTCGACTACAGACAAAAGGGCGTGGCAAAACGTTGAAATATTTATTATCTGACCATGTATATGACCCAAACTCCTCCAGAAGACCACAGCTGCACAGGACTTAACGCAAAAAACCCCCCAGCAATTTCTGAAGAAAATGCAGATTACACTCATGATTCACTCCCACATCTTTATCCAACTCCCTCCATGACTTCTACTTTCTGCTGTCATCCATTAGAAGGCGATTCGTCTTTAAAAACACGGAGGAGCACTTCTGTCCTTTTTGTGTCATATTCGATACGATTACGAGGAATAACCAACACGATAAATTTGATGGAGGTGAAGTGTCTTGCGTAGCGACACAACAGCAATGAATTAAACTCCAAATAAAATGGTGTAATGTACTTTTTCCATCCATGGTTGTATCTCTCTCCAGTTGCGTTGCTTGTTCTGCACACAAGGAAGAACGGCATTAGAGTTAGCGTTAGCATTAGCATTAGTGGGGCAGATAATGGCGCAGTGCACTGTTCAGCAGGCGCGTGGAAGTGCCGGGTCGGACCTATTAGCCGCTAGCCCCATTTCTCTGCGACCGCCGCTAACAGCCCCCCCCCACCAGCATTAGATAAAGAGCCTAGCCTGCAGCCTTTGTAATTTGTTTGTATTTTTCTGCTTAATGTAGTTTGCTCAATCTTGTTTAGCAATGATGGAAGCTGATAGCCTTATCTCTTCTGGCCAAGGGCATGATCCACTGTCTGCTTGGTTCCAGTGAGTAACCCAGCTGCTAAATGTGTAAAGGAAACACATCGAATTGCCTTTGAAGCTGGTCTTTTAATGAATAGTTTTTGAATAATCTTGATCTAACACCACATCATAATATTAAATAAAACTACTACTAAAATTACATTCTCTTAGAGTGTTTTAAGGCAGACCTGTTATGGACAATCGATTTTTCAGAGCTTTTAAACATGTTATAATTGTTTCCCCTCATCATTTACTCACCCAAAGTTGTATTTGGAGTGATTCGTGCATGTTTGAGCAACTGTTAATTGCTTATTTCCAACACATAATTTGGCTGTTCAACTCGTTTTCACCGCCCCTGGCATACGCCCACTGCTCTGTACTCACTTCATTCTCCAGTAAAAGTTTCTTAATCAATGATACATGCATAGGATTCAGTAGCATCACGAAGTCATTTTTGTAAACTTTTTTTTTTTTTAAATCCACTCTTGTTAGTAGGGATGGGGCAATAAACAATAATATCGTTTATTGTGATAAAAAGGGTCGACAATAATCATTCGTGGGACATTTTAAATAATTGTGATAATCGCCAACAAAGATAATCGCCATTATATCACCAGAATGGGCAGAAAAAACAACTCGAGTCAAAGGGGCTGACAAAGGGGCCGCTAGAGTCTTAGGGACCCAGAATTGGACCATCTTCCTATTGATTTGTATTATAGGGGGGCCATTTGAGGCTTACTGCCCTGGGCCCCCACAATTCAGTCGAATGGCCGTGCTTCCATAACGTTCTCTGCTAAAGTTATAACTATTCATATTCATAACCATTTTAATCATTATCGTGATATAATCGGTAATCGCAATTATTTTGGCCATAATAATGGTCATACAAAATTTCAATATCGTCCTGACGGCTCCACGGCTCTTTGTTGTGATGAGATTTACAGCGACGTCAGCTCCCATTGGGCACCACAGTTTTCTAATGAATATTGCGATTTAAAAAGTGCAAATTATAATGATCTAAAAGTGTCATAGAATATAACTATACAGCAGACACATAAAAAAGTATATATCTTCTTAAATTATTAGCACGATATCAAAATCAGTATCAGGCTTTTAACATTGAATATTGAAATCAAGATTGTAATTTTAACATTATTGTGCCTGTCAACTCTAAAGATCTGCTTAGAAATGTATATCTTCCTCGAGGGCTAGACCTAGTGTCTGGTGGTGAAGAGGAGGAAATGGAGACGCTGAGGAGAATGATGGTTATGCTGCTGCGGTGGAGGTGGGACAGAGGAGGGACATGTAGCTGAAACCAGCAGGAAAAAGAACAGAGAGGCCATTTAGAGATGATTAAACGGTTTGAGGGATGATTTGGTTTTTGCTTCAGTTAGTTCTGAGTTCTGTCTTCAAAACTAATATATTTCAAACAGTTTGCAGAGGTCCAAAGTTTTTCCTTACTAACCTTATGCATTCATAACATCCTTTATTCACCATGATGAGTTTATAAGCACTTTTCAGAAATTTTAAAGGCCAGATCGGAGTTTGACCATCACAACTAGCATGCTAACTGCACACTTCCTGATTGTCTGAGGATAAAACTTTTAATCAGATGAAGAGAGCATACAGTGGTCTCATTTCTACCTTAAGATTTGCTTTGACAATACAAAATGATGCCACAGAATAAAAGATACTTATTTAATTTCTGTGTTGCTTCTGTCCAAAGTGGTTTCAACAGACAAATTCAAAATGTGACATAATTGTTCTAAGTTTTCTGCTCACCCCCTCCATGACTTTATAGCATTCGCAAATTATACATTTCAACTGCGTCCCGGTAAGTGTCTCTTTTGTCGAGATGAAATATTAAAAAGTATAGTTCGACTCCATTAGATTTCTTCCTGACATTTAGTTGGGCTGTTTGCGTCAACAACAGATGCTACTTTTGATCGTACGAGGGCTGTTATTTCATCTCCACTGTCACGGCTAATGAAAATACAGTTCACACTCCTCACTTTGTTCTCTGCTATTTTAGGTTAATTTGAAAACAGCTGGATGCCTGGCTGTGCTCTGCTCCGATTAAATTTGAAAAGTTGTCGGCGTCTAGAAATACTTCAGGTTGGAATATGGTCAGGTTGTACTTTTGCGGGAAAGTTTAGTATGTTGTATGTTTTTGAAGTTAACAGCTTTCATTATCTTTGGCTATTGTTTCACCTGGATACCCATTTTCTCTGCAGAGGTTGTGATGTCTTTGTTACAGCTTAGTACACTCAGTATGACGAAGTTTGGCTTCCAAGATATCGTTTCATGTGTATCATCATGGTGTAATAAGACAATTTGCTGACCGATGTTGACCGAAAACGTCTCATAATACATAATTACAAAACAGCTGATTGTGTTTATAGGAACTACCGTAAATTTCGGATTATAAGCCGCTACTTTTTTTCCACGCTTTGAACCCTGCGGCCTATACAGCAGTGCGGCTTATATATGGAATTTTTACTGGATAACAGCCCCTGGGGGGCGCTCTCTAGCTGTAAACGTAAAAGTGAGACAGACGTGGTGAAAGATTCTGCTCTGAAGAATTCACTAGTTTTGATTTTGAACAATCATTTTGCGCATCATGAAATGGATATGATGCAGTTTTTAAGATAAAGAAGGAAATAGAGCAGGGGTCGGCCTTTAACACGCAAAGAGCCATTTGGACCCACTTTCCACGTAAAATAAAACACTGGGAGCCGCAAATACTTTTTGACATCTAAAATGAAGATAACACTGTGTATAATAATAATATAACGGAATAATGTAGGTTTTATTTTCACGGACAAGCCTTCTACACGTGGCAGATAAATATGGCAAAAATAACTTAAGTGCATAAAAAAAATACAACTCACCAATCCGCTGCATCAGTGTGGCTCATTTTCACTCGCTTGTGGCTCTACTTTTGGGCGTCGTGTCTGATGTGTTATACGTGATACATCATCGCGGAGACAAGAGCAGATAATATACTTGCTACTACATCAAATAGATTTCTGTGGCGATTTCCAGCAGGATTTTCATGATACATCTACGGACGAGCTTATTAGTGTGTCATTAGGGACAGGCGAAAGTTGCTCCTGACCCCTGTGTGCACAGCGTCTGAAAACCAGGGCTCTTTACGCAGGACTGTGAGCTGTGTTTCTGAGACGTGAGACGTGAGCGGAGTTTGTTTTGAACATTGTTCCGCGAGTGTGACGCTTATTTTGAGCAACGAAAAATAAGAAAATATAATTTTATTTTAATAATCTTCCAATTTAAACTACAACAAAAAAGAGCTAACACAAATAAAATACACTTCAGTTAAATACTTAAAATTTATTTTCCCAAGCCACGCAGAGCCGCAGTATAAGGCTGAAAGAGGCGCATGCGGCTCCGGAGCCGCGGGTTGCCGACCCCTGAAATAGAGCCACTGCACGTAAGCTTGGCATCAATGAATCCAACTTGGTCAATGTAAAAAGACGACTAAAGTTTTCAGATGAAATAAAAGCAGATTTTCCGTGTTTGTGCAGCTTTATTTTCTAAACCTGCAGATGTGTTCATCCCGTGTTGTTGTCGTGTTGGTGCCAATTTTCAGGCACAGTTTAAAAAAAAGCATGTCGGTGCACCGTCTTTCTGTGTAAATATCTCATGTTACAATATGAAAACCTGCGGCTTATATTCAGGTGCGGCTTATATATGTACAAAATTGATTTTCTCTTCAAATTTAGCTGGTGCGCCTTATATTCAGGTGTGCTCTGTAGTCCGAAATCTACGGTACATCCAAAGTAAATATAAAAAGCCAAAGTATTGACATCAGTATCAGAACAGAAAACCCTGGATTGTTGCGTCCTTAGCAAAAACCACGTGCATTCGGTCTTATGACATTAGCACAGATACGCGAAATGCTAAACAGACCAACAGGGTGTGACTACGATGTCGTTTTAATATTGTTTCTCAACGCACACTGTTGGGCAAATATTTTCTTAGGTGGTACTTCATGAGAAAAGTTTGAGAATGACTTACTTGGAGCACGATGAAGAAACCCAGCCAGACACGGGAAGAGGACGCAAAAATAGAACCCAGTATCTTTGATGTGATGCCATGGTAGTTCAAATTATTTACTGTACCTATAACAATTTCTGCATACCCCTATTCTCCCCCCTTCAAAAAAACCCCCCAAAAAAACATTTTGCAATACCCATAATTACCAGAAGAATAACATTAATAAACCTCTCAAAGTCCCACGATGAACTTTTTCATTTCTGTAACTCTTTTTTTGTTTTGTTTTTACACCCTCGGAGCCATCTACAAGTACAAACATACCCGCTTCCCTTTAAGTATCCTGTCTGAGTACTGTCTGACTCTCCTACACTCCATCTTTCAGCTCCCTGCCATTCAGCTTTCGAAAACGAAGAGGCCCGAAACGGTTCTCGGCAGTAAGAGTCGTGGCAGGCCTCCATCCCCTCCTGCGGCTACAGTCATAACCCGCGCTAGCACAAACACCGCGTGGAGAGCGGAGAGTGGGTTAAACTAGCATTACTGCGGCTATGTCTCTCCAGGGAGAAGAGGGAATGTGGAACGGTCGTTTGAAGCTGCAAATGATGGAGAACGCTAGAGTAGAAAAGCCAAGAGGCCATATCGTGACCTCAGCACAAAAACATTTACAGTGCACAGTGTGTATTTGCCTGTGTTGGACTGGTAAAAGTAATTGACATTGATTTTGTGTGGCAACTGCGGATATTTTACTGTAATCACTTTCCAGAAACTGATTATGCTGAGTCAAAGAAAGGGAAAACAAGTAGGCTTAGCTATTAACTAAACTATAAATTAAAAATGTAGTCAATTTTCTGCAGGGTAGACTTTGTCATCAACATTCCTTGGATGGGTCAAGCTAACATGAGGCATGGCCCTGTCTGAAGATTACCAGACCAGCCAGAACCACACACTTTGACAAAACTTTACAAAGACGAGTACGTGGGTCTGGATCCATATCCTGTCTCCCCAATTTCAGAGGGTGTGATTGACAGATGGATTAACCAATCAGAGAGATACGTGGTCCGTTCGTCTCAAAAAAAAAAAAAAAAGGGGGAAAAATGACAAAGATGACCTAGAAACAGCACAGACCTCTGCAGAATCAACAAGCAACGCACTGAACTCTTAATTATCTCAGGTAAAAGAAGTGATATATTTAGTTGTAAATGTGGCTAATGAGAATTTTCGAGAGGAGTTGGCTTCTGCATTTGAGGGACACGTGCTACAAATTAGCTCCATCCCGATCCAGACCTTTCTGGATTTTAACAGAATGTAGAACTTCGTTGTTTGCTAAGAATGTAGAAAGAACTGTCAACATCTATTAATCAAATTACACTGATTAACACAGACTGACCAAGTGCTGATTTGTGCATGGCATTGCTCTTAGTGAAACCCACTTACCCCATACCTAGCTAACCTGTTAAATTGTTTAATATTTATAGTTTTATTACTTTTGTACAAACTAATCATACACAGAGCCTTACTACATGTTTTAACAAGAAATCAAATGTATTCTAAGATTTTTGCCATTTTATTCGCCGTGAATGTGTGAATGCTAGCCACACTGCTAAATTTTAGCTTAAAATCGTGATCAAAACTATGCCTCTTTTCACCAAAGTTTTGTGATATCGAATATGTAGACGTAATTTAAATGCTTTCAAAATAATCACTTTTTATCGATATATGGCCAGTTGACATAAAAGTTATGAAGGGGCAACAAGTCCCTCCCGAAAAACATTATAGCCACATGCTAGCATTAACCAATAGTTTTTCAGTTTTGTGATGTCATGTGGCAATTCAGGAAGTGCTCCATTGTGTTTTTAAACTCCATACACCTTCACTAGAATCATTAGGATGATTTCAGCCCTGGGATTTCCTATCTCTACTGAACATAATGTAAAAGACTGTTAAGTTGAAAAGTACCACTTCATGACATCACAAGGTGAAACAGAGTATTTTGAGCTTTGAAGATGTAGACAAACTAATAATAAAGGATACCTCAAACATGTGTGAATGAAACAAAACATAGCTCCAGGTGTGTTTTTAATGAGGTAACAACATTATAACATGACTCAAAGCTCACAAGAGTCAGTTTTGCATAATATAGGACCTTTAAAGAGAATAGAAATAAGAAGAAATAAGTCGGCACAATTTCCAAGTATTTGCAGATGTACATAGCATTGACAAACGGTGCAGTATCTTCCTTCAGTCCTTCAACATAGTTTTCCGTGGTGACATGCACTACCCTTCCTGTCCTTGGCCTGTTCAGATGAGGCTTTGTGCTTGCATTAGCCATGAACTCCCCATCCCTCCTCCTTCCCGTACCTTGTCCCTGCATGACGCTGACTGTACCTATGTTTACAGAGCAGTATAAATCTGAGGAGCCTGGTGAAACGTTAATCTGCCTACTGTTTAACCCGGTGCATTTCTCAGTTCTCCAGCTGTGTGCCATGGCATATTTATGCTGCTGTTGTACGCCCAAAACAGCTCCGTCACTGCAAATTAATCACTTAGCTGCAGTATAGAGTGTGTGCATAGGTACAGGCTACAGGTCAGGTTGAACCATTTTTGGAAAGTTAAAAGTTTCTGTTTATTTAACTAAAGAACCAAACTTAGAATATGTTTGTAGAAGTTTCAACATATGCAGCATTATCTTCATATCTGTGTAATCCTTCAGTCGTCCAGGTAGGTTTCATAGTGGTCCATAGGCGTATACTAGCTTATGTAGTCTTATACTTGTTCTGATACAGCTTAAAATGATTCTAAAACTTCATTTCTGTCTTGTGAAAGTGTTTTTTTAGTATCGATACCTGCTCAAATGAGTATCTAGTTTCGATACCAGTTTTAGTATTGATAAGTATCTGCTTTTTGATATATTTGACATCCCTACTCGACATTAAAAACAAACTTTAAAACCATTATAAAAGATTGACGCGTATTTATAAATTTTAGCTAGCTCGATGTTCATGTGTTTAAGCGACGTCAGATGCGTCATACCTTCTGCCACCACCTGTCTACACCTGCTTGTCCTTCACTCATCTGGTCCAGACACACCTGCATCACCTCCTCCACATCTCCTCCATGTTGTGTTTCCTCTCGCTGTCGGCCATGCCTGTCTCCACACATCTCAGGAGCGCGTTTGTTTTGCTCTTAAACCTCGAAGACTGACGGGCAGTGAATCATCTCGCCCGCACAAAGAAATGGCGTGTCTTTCAACACCTTCTCCGCTGACTTCATTTCGAGCAGCGCGAGCAAAGCATTTTCCAACAAGGTTCTGCCGGTGTTGTTTTTGATAATGCGATTTGCAAAGTTTGTAGACTTTGCTAATCTAATACATGGATTGGCACAGGTAGAGTATTGAAATATAGGGATGTATCTTAAGATAACAGGAACTGGCTAGTTTACAACTGTCATTTATTGTGGCAATGGTGGTGCTGTCTGTAAGCACTAACCCTCTGGCCAGATCATACCTCAAGAAAGGAGCCTCAAAGTTTTGTTTTTTTTTGCATTTAATGAATTAAAGCAGACATATTCAGCAAAATCAACTTTTCAGAGCTTTTAACCATGTTATAGTTGCTTCCCTTCTCATTTATCCTCTACAGGTTGTTTTTGAAGTGATTCGTGCATGTTTGCGTAATCTTCAACCGCTTATTTTCAAGACGCCATATTGCTGACCCCTGTTTTCACACACCCACTGCTTTGTACTTACTTCATTCTTCAATTTTATTTTCTTAATCAATGATACATGTAAGATTCGACAGTGTCACGTAATGGTTTTGGTACAAATGAATACAATTCCGCTACTCGCCAGCGTGATCTGTAGATATCCATCGGTGTTGACTCTTTGTTTTGATGATATTTACGGTGATGTCAGCTTCCATTGGACACCAAATATTGTTTTAGATGATTATTCTGATTTAAAATGGTGCAAATTCTAACATAATGATCCACGGATGTCGTAGATTATACGCACAACATGCACTTTCTTTGTAGCACTTCTTCTTCTCTGTCCAGTTTATTCACAACACTCGTCCACAGTTCAAACCATTCAATTGTCTCCTTGTTCCGTTTTTCAAGACCCAGCATTCTGACCCATATACTGCAATAGAAAAGATTGCGTTCACATGACATGACAATATTGTAGAATCTTTATCGTTTAAACTGAGCTGGAGACAGGTCAGAATTCGATGGTGGAATTAGCTGTTTAACTGTGAGATTGCAGATTTGTTGACCTGGTTTATGATTAATATCTCTGGAATTACTGTGCCTATCCACATGAAAAAAAACAAAACAAAAAACAAAAAAAACCCCAAAAACTTCAACATCTTCTCTATCTGCGTAAATCAAGTTTTTCCCACAATAACTTTAAAAACTGGTGCCATTATTCAACCCCAAAGACACGATTGTTGTCAGTTCAAATGACTTTTTGGCATAAGATTAATATCACATGTTTGTGGAGCCAAGCCCAAAGAAATAATGATAAAGTTCAACATTTGTGAATCATATGGATATTTCTTTCGAAGACCCAGTCATATAGGCCCCTGCCCTCCATCTGAAATTATGGCATCATCAAATTGTAGTATTTCTGAAGGTCTATGCATTATTACTATTGTCTTACACATAATCCTTACTGTTTCATATCTACGCAACAAGATGAACAACAGGACCTCTCTCTATAAACATCTTAGAAGAGTGAATGAACTCTGCCTATACTTATGTCTCGGTTGTCTGGACAGCCCCGACACGTCCCCGTCCCTGTTGACATTCTATTATACACTGGTGCTTTTGACCCTCCCGACCCTTCTTACATTCCACAATATGTCCTAACCTCGTATGAACAAAGCCCGGACAATACCATTACGCGATCGAATGGCGGACAGCTTTAAAACCGTGTCGCGCCTACTCACTCACTTGATGGACGCGTCGGGGGGGGATGGGCGCACGGCTACGAGGTGTTGATACCATCGCCGCAAAGTGGTGTACCGCCGTGCCCTTGAGCAAACCACTTTCATTAATTCCTCGTCCTTCTCCCACCCTGCCGTTATACCCCGAGCCAATCATCTAATAGGAGTCAACAGAAAAAGAGCATTATGGGTAAAGAGAGGTTTTAAGATTTGACAGTCTTATTCAATTGTATTTCGGAAACCCACTATTTCTCCAAATGGGGTTTTGTATTGTTAAGGGGTGTAATTAAGAAATCACTGTGACAGGCATTGAGCGAGAGCTAATGAGGCTTCTGATGTAGTCCGTATGAATATTGAAATTTTAATATTTGATGGCGTTCTAATTGCCCCGGTTGCCATTAAAGACTTGTGAATAATGCGCCGGCTCCGTGTGGGGTAAGTGGATGTACGTTACACGCTTTCGGAGGTGATGGACAGAATAATAGCGCCCCCTAGCGTGCAATGTTAATGAGCTAAAACTCCACACTGGCATGTTCTCAAAGCTCAAAAGAATAGGAGTCCAAAACAATAACCATTATGTGGCAATGACGTCTTTTTCATTTGAAATGATTCCGATTGGGATTTGAATTCTCACTCCCACATATTGAAACTGTGGCTAATCCGGGACTAAACCAGCGCTAGACAAGGGCTAAAACAGGGCTAAGTGAGTTTCCAACTAGGTCTCAGCACATAACTCTGGACTAAATTAGGCTTAGACCAGGAACTAAACCAGGAACTAAACTAGGACTTGACCAGGAACTAAACCAGGACTAGGGAAAAACCATCTAGGGCTACATCACCACTTAATCCATAACTATAACAGGACTAGACATTATTTAACTGTGTAACTAAGCCAGGGACACACCAGGAACTAAACCAGGACAAGATCAGGAACAAAACCAGGACTAAACCAGGGCTAAGAGAACCAGGGAACCCAACAAAATCTGCATCATCACTTAACCCAGAACTAAACAAGGAGTAGACCAGGATAAAACCAAAATAGATCTACAGGAAAACCCAACCAAGTCTACATCACCACTTCACCTGGAACCAAACCAAGACTAGACCAGGAACTAGTCTACATCACCACTTCACCTGGAACCAAACCAAGACTAGACCAGGAACTAGTCTACATCGCCACTTCACCTGGAACCAAACCAAGACTAGGCCAGGAACTAAATCAGGACTAGACAAGGAACTTCATCAGGACTAAACCATGTACTAAACCAGGACTAGACCAGGACTAGACCAGGACAAAACCAGGCCTAGAAGAGAAGGCAACAAGTGAACTGTGCCCAAGCAAATAAATCCCCCAAAGTGCAGTAAGTTGGTTCAGTGTGAGTTCACCTCTCTGTATACAAAGGTAAATGTTATATGGTTGCAAAGGGCCAACAAACTGCTGGTAAAAAATCTCAGACAAATTTTTCTGGGAACTCAAGATCAGTATTTTACACACTAAATGTGGGAGATACAATGAAAAACAAACTTATTGTTTTGGAGAGGCCAAATTTGAATATTTAGTATGCCGTCAAAAAGAGACAGAAACATCTAGAGTAATCTCGAAAGAAAAGGGCAGAGAAGAACATCCTAATTATTCAACATGATGTGTTTATAAGCACTTTTCACATCTTTCAGAGACCAGAGCAGAGTTTTACAGTGACGGTAAAGCTAACTACAAATAGCATGCTAACACACGCCTCATAATTAAATGCCGGCAGCGAGCAACCAACCTATTTTGACCTCAAGATCTGCTAATGCAATATATCTGTGCTGGGGCAATAGAGATTTTAATTTTTTGCACTTTTGTAGGGCAGTTTTGTGATAGACTTGAAGCATTCACAGATGGATTGAAACGCATCGCACATTGCTGATGCATTTTTAGTCTGAATATTGTTATCAAGGTATTTATTTTTTGTCAAATCTCTCTCCCTCATACTCTTTCTTTGTGGTGTATGTCCTCTGTTTTTATCTTCCCTTGGCTGACGTTTTAATAACTCAGGCCAGAATGCTCCGGTGTGGGGGCTGGATCACTTTAATGAATTTGACAATTAGCAACAGAAGCTAACGCCTGCATGGGGCTAAGTACCGCTCTGGACATGGTCGGGGTTCCATCGCTCAGGGCTATAGATCCTCATTAATAGCCAAGGCCAGTTCTTTGTTTAGCTCCTCCACCGATGGGCACTGTAGCACACTTGAATGCCAGGATTAGCCCCCCTTTGGGCAGTGCAGGATCAGGTGAGGATTCCACTGATGAACCAGGGCTGTTAGAAGCACAAGTGCCACTAGCCAAGCCAAGAATCATGAAGTGTGTGTGGGCCGCTGGAGTCCAAATGACCTCTGTGCTGGGTTATTTCATATTTCTCAGTGGTCAAAGTTGGGACTGAACGATTTGGGAAAGAATGCAGGGTTTCCAGTCGGTCTCAAAATCTTGGGAGAACTTTTTCCGAGGAAGTCTAGAATGTATTTTTTCTGGTTACCACCCCCTCTGCCACACCTCGAGTCTGACCAAACATGGCCGTCCAATCAGATTGCTTCATTTTAGTAATGTATCTTGAACGAAGGAGCTCATTGTCATCTATGATTTACAAATAAAACTGCATTTTTCTGACCTCAGTTTATTGCTTTGCTCTGCAGAAATCCACAGTGGTTTTCAGTCCTTTCTGATATTTTTTCCTGTAGTGTTTCCTCGTAAGCAGCCATTTTTGTTTTGATACGGACAGACCATGCCATTCCCTGATTGGTTAATCCATCTGTCAATCCTGCTCATCTGAAAACAGGGAGATTCACCGTAGTGTCTTACCTGCTATAGACATAACCTTGCCATCACAAAAAACTTTCAGGTGTTATAAATGCAATTCTAGGCCCATGGTATCATTTGAATAAAAATAAATACTATTTGAAGTCAGTACGTTTGGGTTAACATGAGTTTTATATCTAATTTGAGTTAGATTTTTGGTGATCTTCAATCCCCTCTCTCGCTTTTCTTCTCTCTTTCCTTTCCCCCTCTCTGTATCTCCTAATTCCCCTCTTAAGGCCGTGACAGTTGCATTGTGGGAGCAGGTTCTCCTCGTGTTAGTACAGAGCTGGCCCTGGGGCGAGTACCTAGAATTACACGAGTGTGCCTGCAGCGCCCTCCTTCTCAAATGTTATCAGTCCAATGTAATTACTGTCAGCGCCTATAGATTTACCTGCGATATATGCAGCCGCGCCGGACACAGTATTAGGGACACTGTGAGGGGCCAAGGCTTTTAAAATGTGTTGGTGCAAGCCTTAAATGACACAAATGAAAAACATTCATTCATTCGTCGGGTTCTGCCAATATTAAACAAAACTGAAATTGAAAATCATAAGACAATGTTATATGAGTAGTGTGTCTTGAAGCTAATGCCAACCTAATCTAAAACTCAAACTAGAACATAAAACTTTATGACCAGTGATGGAACGTAACGTTTACTTTTACTTCACTACATTTGAGAGCAGGTATCTGTACTTGTTACTCCACTAGATTTCTGAGCAGGACTGAAAAGGAGACCTGCTGAAAAGGCTGAGGATTTATTTTCATCTTGTTTGTAGTCTGACAAAGCAAAAACATACAAATAAAATCAGCTAGGGAAAAACTTAATTTAATTGTTTCTGTTGAACAAAATTCAGCACTTCTCCAAATAATTTAGCTTTCTACTCTTAAAGTACTTTAAAGTACTTTTTCTCCGGTATCTGTACTTTTACTTAAGTAACAACATTGAGTATTTCTTTCACCACTGCTCATGACAAAACTAATGACAAGTCAGTTATTTCTGTATGCAGAATAGTTCAGTAATGATTAAGCTAATGCTAAGTGAAATAAAATGTATCCATAGAAATGGCTATTTCTTAAAACGCTTCCTTTGCTGAAGCAGTTACATCTCACATAAAGGAAATCTTACCTATAGTTTTTTGTACCTTATCTTGTCTTATTAGAAGAAAACACAAGGTCTTTGATTATTTATCCACAACTTTTACTTAGCATGACGTGTAATTCTATATAGACAATGAATGGAACAACGAGGGTTGTCAAAAGTATCAAAAATTGGATACTAATCAATAATAAAACTAGTACTGAGACTAGATGTTTGAATAAATTTGACATTTGAATAAATATGAATACTAAGTCACATCTGGACAGAAATGAACTTTTCCTGAATGAATTTAGAATGATCTTGAGCTGTATCAGTACCATAGTTCCACATGAGGGATTACACAGATTTAAGACCACATGGTAATATGAAAGAAAGTACTACCATTTAGTGCTGAAAATGTCATTCTGTTGTCTAAAGAAAGCGTTTTTGTCATCATCATGGTCTTGGAATCGGTATTGAGTATCGAGTCTATTCTTTAGTATCCATCGAGTTTGAAAATTTTGCGTTGGAGAGATTCAAAGCTTAGGACAAAAGGAGACGCTTCAAGTTACCAACTCTTGTGTGCAACAATTTTAAGACCCCTGTCAAAAAGTGAGACCCTCCCAATTTTAGCTACACTTTCTCCCTCCATCCTTCCATCTCTCCCTCCCTCTATTCCTCCCTTGCAACCCATCCGTTATCTGATTAGCCCGCTCACCCTGTTATATGTGTAGCAGCAAGCCGTGGGCAGGCCGTGGGTTTCATTTGGAGAGTACCCGAGGTGTACACTCCGTTGCCTTTAATCAGCGTGTTTATCAGGCAGAGAAAAATTGCACGAGGGGACCACCGGGGGAGGCGGGGCGGAGGTAGGGAGGGTTATCTTAAGGACCAGTAGCCAGGGAAATTGATAACGGCTACAAGGTAATTTAGTGAAGGCCCCTGCGCTGCTCTTGGCCCGGGCGTTTGGTTCTAATTACAAGCCTTGTAATGGGGTAATGAACGCTAAGGTGGAGGCATCGGGGGTGTGTGTAAGGTGTAGTCTGCATGCATGTAAACAGCAAACATAATTAGATTAAAAAGGATTTGCAAAGCTGGGCTATTTGAAGTGAACAATGTAGATGTTGAGATTTTGTGAACAGGATGTCTTAATTTTGACATAACCTAAACTACCAATATCAGTATTTTGTGGGGTCGTTTGGAAAAATAAATATTAAAAGATTACATTAGAAGACCCATCATTCAAAGTGTTTCAGCTTAACATAAGTAGATGGAACTGGCAAACAGAGTCCTTATTTTACAGTATTGCATTATAATATAATCACCTGCACGATTCCATGGAAATAAAAAGTAAAAACAACTAAAACTTCAGATGTTCTATCATTATTCAATCATTATAGAGATAGGAACAACATTTTTATGGAAACAAACAGGAGAAGGTCCTTCGGCTGGTCGATTAAGAGTCAGGTTTGTGGAGATGTGAGCCTGCTCACAGTAAGGACTCATGTTTGTCTACATTTTAGGCTAAAATATTATATGGTAACTTGATAAGCCTTTATTTTGTGCTGTAGTTACTCTCATATGCCAAATAATAAGAATTTAGTGTGTTGCAAAACAAGGCAGTTGGGCAAAGCTTTTTTGCCTGTGGTTTTAGTGCTGGACTGAGTGGGTTTCCTCCTGGTACTCCCTCATTGTTACGTGCCACTTGGTCCAGGGTTGATGGCACGCAGCAGGCAAAATCCTCCAGCTAAGGTATATCTATATTTTCCTTACATGCCTTATCTTACCTACCTGGTCACCAATGGTAAAACAGAACAAAATAAAAGTAGTAAAGTACTATACTTAAGTAAAAATTTTAGGTATCTGTACTTTACTTACAGTTTACAGTTTAATGTGGAGTCTTTTTACTTTTACTTTACTACATTTGAGAGCAGTATCTGTACTTTCTACTCCCCTACATTTTTTAACTGGACTGAAGAATAAAAGTATTTCTTATGATTGTCTGAAACCTGCTGAAAAGTCTGAGAGTTTATTTTTAACACATTCATAGTTTTAGCAAAGAAAAATATACAAATAAAAACAGCTAGAAAAAAATCATTCAATTCAGTCGTTTCTGTCAAAATTCAGCACAAATCTGTATCAAAATGAAGCCTGATAATACCTCAAAATCTGCATGAAATACTTACACTTTTTACTCATTAAGTATATTTTTAAAGGTTTTAAAGTACTTTAATGCTTTTACTTAGTTTTTAAGTTTAAGTTTTTTTCATGTGATACTTTACTTTTTACTTTTACATGAGTATTTTTTTTTGTATCCGTACTTATACAAAGCTGAGTACTTCTTCCACCACTGCTGGTCACATTCATTCCACAAAACTTGCCAAGAAAAGGAATCAAAACAAAAACAAACAAAATGATTTAAAATAACATCTATTTTGAACCTGTATAATATTTTTGAATATAAGTACCAAAAAGTGTTAGTAAAATCCAAACCAAATAACTCCATAAACAACATTGTCTTCTTGTGTCCTTCTTCTCTTGCTTTTAAAAATATCTTGGTGCCTTCCATCTTTGGGGAACACTCAAAATAGCATCTACATTGATCAGAGTGTGCCTTTTATGACGGTCTATGTTTATATTTACATGTGTGTCAGCGCGCATCAGCCCTGCTTTTGTGAGGGGAGATTGACGACAACTCAAGGCCTCTGCTAGCGTCTCCCCAGCGCACACTTGTCGCGCTGTTTGTGAAATATGAATACGATATGAAAAGCAATTAGATTAGCCCTCAGCCATATTAAAGATACATGCCACTCAGGCGCAGTGCAGGGAGTGGGGATGTGGGGACGTCAGTTGGGATGTCGGCGGAGCTCTTAGGAGGGCTGGGAAATGAGCGTAAATGTCAATATACAAACAGCTAGGGGGCGGTGTAGTCAGGGTATCCATGTATTTTTTCATTGTCAGGCGGTCTGGCACGGCTTTGTTTGAATATATTTAAAAAAACAAAACTGGGAAAGTGATTTAAAACTCTGCAAATGGAAAAAAATATGTTTTCTTAAAGGGCCCATATTACGCTGTTTTGGATCTATGTTATAATATTGTTTCCTCATCAAAAACATCCCTAGAGTTTTTATTTTTTTATGTGGCCCGCGAGAAGATAAATTAAAAGGCATGACTCATTTTAAAATAAGTCTGTACTGCTTTAATGTGCACTGACAATAAACTAAAGAGATTTTCCCAGCAAGTGGAACTGATAAATATTTTGTAAATAATCATGACAAAATTTTCATGAAGAGGAAAATTGTTGGCATGGAAGGAAGCTGGAAGAAAGAAAGGTGAAGGTGAATACAAGTTTGTGCTTTGAGGAGAAAGTTTTTTGTGTTATGAGGCGGGGTCAGTACAATCTACATCGACATTTTGACACCAAATACGAAGCTAAGTATGAAAAAGTTAGTCTGCAAGAAAAACAACCAATTGTCCAATAATTAAAAGGCTGTAAAAGACCGTATTTGAAGCAGAGCTGAAGGTCTGTGAGCAGTGTGTGTCCCGACCAGATATACACTTTTAAAAATGTCAGTTTTTCACAGAAATCATTACTTAACAAGTTAAAAAGTAATTACATTTATTTTACATGACATTCGGTTACATTTAGTGATATTTACACTGCAGCACATCTGGCCCTTGATGGCGGCCATTTTGCTGATGTGGCCCTCGGTGAAAATAAGTTTGACGCCCTTGCATTAGAGCAAGAGTACAGGGTATAACCTGTGCCATGGTCTACTGGTGATGGTCAGAGGGGCCGATGGCACAGATTGCTAGCCTCATGTCTATTGGTCTACCCCAGGGCAGCTGTGGCTACAATGGTAACTTAACACCACAAAGTGTAGAGCGAGTTAATAATGTAGGTCATTAAAAATGTAGGGTCATTAGATAGTGTATCAGAGCAGTTTGAGGTGAGTAACAGCCTTCAGGACAAAAATGTTCCTACTCTGCCAGGTGAAGTCTGGAGACACCACAGGAACACCTCTTTAAACCTCTCACTCTGCACTTTTGTTTTGGTCAGTGATGAGACAGGCCATTCTGTCTGGACCGCCTTCTGTTATATTTGGTGTAGAATGTTGCATTGTTGTAAAATGTCTGTAGCATTTCAGAGCTAGCTAGTTAGCATAGCTTGCTCCATGCAGGATACAAGAAAAAAAATCACTGCTAAAAACCTGCTCAAATCACACAATCTAATAGTCCTTAAATTATATGCTTTGAACTGTATACTGCACTTCTTAGTTGGTCAAAATACCCAAATGTCAAGTAAAAAAATGTAAAAGTTTAAAAACTGCTTAGTGTGCCAGCCAGTCGACCACAAGAACAGCCAGCCACAACCATGGCATCCCAGGGAATAGACATGACAATGTGCATGCTGAATAAAAGGTTATAGTACCATAGATATTCATGTGGGTGTTTGTTGATGTTTTATGGCTGTGTGTATCCAGTGCATTGTGGGCCCTCTCTGGAGGATATGGCCCGGCCCTGTTGTCTGTGATATCTGTAGAGTGTAAACATCCCCAGTGTCACAGAGGAGAGAGAGAGCTGTGTGTTTGCACTGTGCCTCCTCTCTACCTGCGTCTTATGTTTACAAATGCTCACATAACACTTAGGATCCCATTGTACTATGAATAAGCAGTATTTGGCCCTGTGGGAGATAGAGATGTGTAATGGAAATGTCTGAGATGTTATTTCGGCATATTTGTACTTACTTTGCTCTTTACTCATGTGAAGAAGTACATATAAAAAAGTGGAAACTATGTTTGAGTTGGTCTTGTTTAGGGATGGGACGATGAGAGTCATGATTATTTTGACCAAAATAATTGCGAATAACAATATTATCAGGATAATTATTAACCCAAGGTTTACAGTTTTAAAAAAAGTCACTGAAACATCAATATAAATGTGTGGCATCATCCAGATGAAGGTGAAGAACCATCCCCAATTCATAATAGGCACAGGAGCTAATAAGTTTCATTGGTATTATAGAGGGCCCCCTTGTGGGCAAATACCAGAACTAACATCTAAACATTATGTTGAAAAAGGCGATTAAAGGCGATTATAATTGTGTGCGATGATCACGATCATTAAACTATGCCACAAACGGTTAATTTGCGGATGTTTTAAATCATGATTAGTGATAATATTGTATATCGTCCCATCCCTAGTATTGTATTGACTTACAGATATGGTTTGAATTACACACTAACTTTTCTAGTGGGGGGTCCTTCACCTGCTTGTCTCCATGGAGATGTTATTGGTTTGCCTCCATATTCCATGGTCTGGCATTAAACTTATCAACTCATTTATTTAATGCCAAGACAAGCAGTTTCTGTACCCTACGAGAAAAGTTACGCAGTGCACCTTTAATCAACTGTACAATTTTCAAAGCAATTAATCTATGTAAGTTATGTAACATAAAGTAAAATACTATAAAAACACACACACACACACACACACACACACACACACACACACACACACACACACACACACACAAACAAACAAAAACTGAAAAAAAAAATACTAAAAAGCAAAGATTTAAACACAAAAACTCAAACAGTTTTAACTATAAACCAAAAATGCCACTTCTCCGCCACAACCCCTAATAAGTTATTTAAGGTGTAAATAGGACAGGTATAGAAATCTACAAGAATGATATTGTTGTTCATTTCAATTCAATTCAGTTCATTTTATTTTTGTAACGCCCAAAATTACAACAACAGTTGTCTCGAAGGGTGTTCATGTTTTGGTTGATGGGGGGAACTGGAGTACCCGGAGGAAACCCATCCAGACACGGGGAGACACATGCAAAACTCCACACAGAAAGGCCTGGGCGACCCGGGGATCCAACCAAACCTTCTTGCTGTGAGGCATGAGTGTTGCCACTCAGCCACCGTGCTGCCTACACACAAAAACAAACAGGAAAATCAAACAACAGGAAAAATCAGACAAAACAAGAAAAATCGGAGAAGGAAGACCAGGCGAGGAGGAGGAGAGCCAGGCGAGGAGGAGAGGGAGGCAGGTGGAGGAGGGCCAGACAGGCAGACAGGACTGATGTGGTCTCTTCTTTTAGTTCCTGTTAGGACTCTGGCCGCTGCATTTTGGACCAACTGGAGGCTCCTTATAGTATTTTTGGGGCAGGCGGCGAGCAGAGAATTACAGTAATCAAGTCTGGAAGTAACAAATGCATGGTATCATCGTTTTTAGGTAAAATATTTCTAATTTTAGTTATATTTCGCAGGTGAAAGTATGCTGTTTTACAAGCTAGGTTTATATTGGCTGTGAATGAGAGATTTTGATCAAATAGGACTCCAAGATTTTTTACAGTAGGGCTAGAAGCAATACTCACATTGTCGAGTGAGATTATCTGGTCCGACAGAGAATCTCTTTGACCTTTGGGACCAACGATAATGACCTCTGTTTTTTCAGGATTTAAGAGCAGGTAATTCAAGGTCATCCAGGTTTTGATGTCCTTCACACAGACACTGAGTTTATCTATTTGATCAGTCAAATTTGGTTTCATTGATAAGTACAGCTGAGTGTCATCAGCATAGCAGTGAAAATTAATGCCATGTTTTCTGATAATGTTACCCAATGGCAACATATACAGAGTAAATAGGATTGGACCAAGCACAGATCCTTGTGGATGAATGTGAATGATTTCAGCATTTCTCTTTAGTATAAATTATCAATCATATAAGCAATATTATATAATCAATATGATTTCTTTCCATGTGTGCCCAGGAGAAGGAGCGCGTGGAGGCAGTGTCTGTTGGGGCCATCCTGTCGGACTACCAGAGGGTCCGGGTGGAGAACGTGTAAGTGTATCTCAGAAAAGAGCTGCTATCTCCCCTCACCTCCCCTCACCTCCCCTCACCTCCCCTCACCTCCCCCCTGATGACGCACATGCTACATCCTCCATCTAACCCCTCTGTCACCCAACACACAGTCTGTTTACAAGGCTTTATTTAGACCTGCTTTGATTGTGTTATTTCAAGTTGATTAAAAAAAAGTACTGGGTAAGACTTTGAACTTTTTAAAATGCAATACCATGACGTTTGAGAGAAGCAAACAATACATCAAAAATAATAATATGACTCTTCCTCACCGTGATGGGGCAGTCACACACTATAGTGAGCAAGGCAGGGTAAAGTGTCTGGCCCAAAGACACATGGGCAGTATGTGTTTTAGGGAGGTTCAAACCACTAACTGACTCTAGTAAGTTGGATGTCGGTGTGATGGGACTTGGCAATTTACTATTTCCAATTTTGTCCTGTCTGAATGAATAAGTAAAGCAACAATAAAGATGCACTATGAAGCTTTTCTGGTCAACAGTCGCTCAGTTGGTAGAGTGTCCACTGATCCAAAGGTTTACGGTTCGATTCCCGTTCTCGACATAACATCATTGGCAGAGCTGTCAGACTCACTGACCCATAGTTGTGATGTGTGATTCCAGCTTCCACAAATGAATACTGTTGTTGTGTCCTTGGGCAAGACACTTAACCCACCTCGCCCCCAGTGTCTGTGTACTCTCGTGTATGAATTTGCGAGTGAATGGGTGAGTCGGTCCTTGATGTAAAGCGCCTTGAGTGCCTTGAAGGTGTACAGTATGGTGTTAGCCTTATTCTGTATATCTCCATGGAGACTGGTGACGCTACCTGGCCAAGTTACAGGTCGTGTTTGTGAAGAGGCAAGCCCGCTCACAGTAAAATCGCATGTTTTTCAAGGTATTTCTGAGCAAGTGAAATGTAAGCTGCATTTAACACCATATAGTGGTATATCCCAGGCAAAGTAATAACATAAATACCCAGCTGATAGTGGACTTTCAACCAGAAAAGGTACATAGGTTGACTTTTTTGTTCCTGTACAAAAATGTGTTCACTGTAAACAGCAGTGCAGCACCAAATTACTTTTCACTAGCTACTATTCCTTGATCTTTGACAGGAGTACTTAGCTGGAGTATAAGCCAGCCTGAAACTCCAAAGGCCTCAATCAGTCATAGAATTTAACATGGAAACATTGTAGATTACATAATTAGTTATACTTTCTGTTACTCACCTCTTGTGCCAAATGTGAAACAGCTAAACATATCGCATTACACCCCAAACGTTATGATCCATTTTTCATACAACACAAAGCTCTTGCAGTTCAACAAAGAAGAGTGTGTGGTTCTTTCTGTTGCGGTTTCTTGGCGCTCGACTAAAGAGCCGCTGAGGTAACAGTCTGGCAGTGGGCGCGCTTTGACCCTCGCGTGACCCAGCCTTCTCACAGAACGACAAAGACCCATCCCACCCCGCTTTGAAGTGGTTCCGAACGCGGCCGCCGTCCCATAATAGCCTGTCCTCACCTTTTGTGCAGATGTACGCGGCTTGGCTTGCAGCCCCTCGCCTACCTGTGGAGGAGGGACCAGGAGGAGCTACTGTCTCAGATGATATCGGCTAACGTCAACGCCATTATCATCAAAGTGGCTGCAGTAGGTGAG
Source organism: Periophthalmus magnuspinnatus (assembly GCF_009829125.3). NCBI lineage: Eukaryota > Metazoa > Chordata > Actinopteri > Gobiiformes > Gobiidae > Periophthalmus > Periophthalmus magnuspinnatus. The sequence continues at coordinate 20,487,416 of NC_047147.1, read as the reverse complement.
TTTGTGTCATGTGACTTAGGCGGATGGCGAGTACTCGGGCCTAATAACCCAATCAGTAATGCTTTAGTCAACACTAGGCCTGTCACGATAACACATTTCGAAGTGTGATATATTGTTGAAGCAAATCTAGACGATAAACGCTGATATTGAAACCAAACCGTAAAGCAGAATTATCCACCAAAAAACTAATTCTACACTATCAAAAAAAAAACATGAGCTGAAAATAAATAGCAGAATGAAACACTTAAGTAATTAGTCTGTATCTATAAGTTATATATTCAACTTTCTACAGCTCAAATCTTATCATGTATCATGTCATGTATTGAAAGATAAATCAATGTAGTAATTACCGTAACAGCCTAATCAACACCGGTAACACTGGTTGTTCTAACTTACAACAGTGCCTCCTGGTTTCAGCTGGTTAAAAGAAGAAACATGTAACCACCACACTGAAAAAACATTGGATAAGAGTTAGTCATAGTGTCTGGTTTGATGTAACCTGATCGGATTATTTACATGTCACTGAATGTACTGAGAGGAACACAGTGCATTGTAGTCTGTAATTTAACTATGCCACCAACAGGAAATGTCAGCACCAATCCAAAAAGACAACAATAGAGTCTAGACAGAGCTCGGGTTAGATTCAGTCATGTCATGTCGGTCGCTGAAACAACTCACAATAAGAAATATTTGAATACAGTTTTGCTTTAGTATCATCCAGGTTCTGGGAAAAGAATTAACATTATTGTGTACAAAATTCTACACAAGATACCTGTAGATGGACTTACAAATGTGTTAGTAATTACACAGTGCTATAAGTTTGACTGGTTACTTATTATTTTAAATGTATATAGTTATAAATATTAAAACCCCAGTATGTAACTTTTTGACCAAAATATAGAATGTTATTTATTTATTTATTTTTTTCGTTAGGATGTTGTCGTTTGTTTCTTACATTGGAAAACATGTGTCCTTACTTAGACCGGGCTTGCATCTCCACAGACCTTTCTTATTGGGCCTTCTCCTGCTTGTTTCCATGCCGTTGTTCCTTTGACTATAATCTTCCACAGTATGGCATAAAACGTATCTATCGCTATGGCGAATGTCCCGAAGTGTGGTTTTAACTTTCTGTTTCCAATGTATCATGCAGGTGCCACATCTAGAAGTTTACATACTGTATTAGTATTTCTAAGTATAAATAAACTGTACTTTTTGATAGAATTGGTATGACTTGCTTTGGAAGGTCATTATTTTACAAAACTGTGACTTAATTAAAAAAAACAAAAAAAATAAAACACGTCACACTCCACTCACCTGCACTCTAAAAATTAATTTCACCACAAATGTACTTGTTGGAAACCACTGAAGAAGTTGTGCTTTGGAAAACATGTAAAACCACTTTTTTTATTTTTTTTTTTTAGCATCAAAGTGCCAAAGAAACCCCCCAAAAAACGCTGTGAAAGAACAAGAACAGTAGAGGGAGGCGAGCTCGAGTAATGCCCCAATCATTAATCTAGGGCTTAGCAGCAGTTCGCCGACTTGTGCCAGGGGCGAAACCATTGAAGCGACGAACAATATGAGACGATAAGGAGCAGTGGAGGGGAGGGCGGAGCTGTAACAGAAGCTAAACGCTCTTTTGTTATTGGGTGGTGCGGAGCAGGTGATTGGCCTTAAAATAATATGAGCTGTCAATATCTCCATCGCAAAACACGACAATCTGCACTTTTGCACTTAGGATCTATGGAGTGTGAAGACTTGAAGAGGTTAGCTATTGCCTAAGCGTGAGGCAGAGGTGACGCGACGCTGAAATGGCCCTGGGGTAGGAGGATAAGAAGACAGCAAAAACAGTGGAAGGTTTCAGATGAATCTATGGAGGTGCAAGGTTAATCACAATGAAATCAGTTATAATATGGATCGTAATTAGCAGATTGCAAAAGGCATAATCCCGTTTTAGACATGCTCTTGGTCACATTGGGATGAATAGTTCCTGTTTTTCTAACTTGGAAAACACTCTTTATGAACTACACTTATGTTTCCGATGAGGCATTTAGGTGTTGGAGATGCCTCTGCTGTCAGCAATGGGAAAGAACAATAACAAAAATAAATGAATGTAGCTCAAAGGGAATGCAAATGTGCTATGCTAATAGAGACATGCATTCGTTGTAAAGACCGTTTGACTGCAGAATGAGTCTGGTGATGGTTTATGGGCTTAAAAAACTGTGCAGGTGAAGTTCAGATTTTTATCTGTGACGAAACAATCTGGGCAAAATATAAACAGTATTTTTGAAAGCTCAGGGAAGGTTATTTTGGATGAATGGAGTCATGAAACAAGTGTGAATTCAAAAAAAAAAAAAAGCTATTATATTTATCTCAGTATTCTGTCAAAAAGGTTACATACTGTGGCTTTAACTTTTTGCTATACTTTTGATTAGTAAATGCCTAAATTTACATGAATTGGTTAATAAAATATCAGAAAACATCTCGATATGTTTATCAAATATCACATTTCTCAAATTGTACAGCCCGCTTACTCTTTTTTAACCTCCTCATTTACATGATCTTTCCCACATGTTTATTACTGCTTAAAATGGATGTGTTATAACTAATGCTCTTCCCATTGTGGCCTGTGCTTGTACTATGGTGTGACCCAAGTACTCTGCATATCTTTCAGCAGTCCTTCTGCAGTATGCACTTGTCAGATCATTTATCTCCTTTAACGGTTTGATGATGAACACGCCTCAGGTCATAAATCATGTGATGTGACATGTGACGCAAGTGATGTCATTTTTAAATAGGCTGACAAATGTTTGGATTTTTATACTTAACAGGGCAACCAAGCAATTTAGATAAGATCGATTGTGCAATTACAATCACAATGTATGTCATCAAAAGGTCAGAACTACCATAACTTAAAATTTCTCTTCTCTCTTTGAACAAAAGATACAATATCATTTAGATAATTAACTTTTACTCATTTAAGGTATAGGTCAAGGTATACTGTATTAATCTCTTTGCATCTCTCTGCATTTGACCCATCCTTCAATCCTTAAAGTTGCTGCACTTATACAAAATCTTACAAATCATTACAAAGACATTCACTCGAAGTGAAGCAGTAAAAATTAGGTTAAAAACAATAACTGCTAGCTGTAAAGTGAATTCTTGTACTACATCTTAATGTTAGTGATTTGAGTGCTGAAATGAGTCTGGCAAAAGTGTATGGACTTTGGAGGACTACATCCTGGAATACCACTGAATGATGTCACAGGTGGGGCATTTTTAGCTCTGGAGAGGGAGACAAATAAATGCATTAAACTCAAATGTTTGAATGAAACAAAACACAACTCCAGGTACACTTTTGATACGCTAACAACAGTGTAAATTGTCAAAAGCACAAAACGCCAATTTTGCATAGAGGACATTTGAAGTTCATATGACAGGTTTTGATGTTTTTCCACTATTACTTGTTTTGATGGAATAATACCTGTGGTAAATATGTATCATAGTTTTACATCAGTTAAGTGACAGTTTGGAAAGATAAATACACAGACACATGAAGTAGCAGTGAGTTCTACATGAGTCATCAGCACAGAAATGCAGTGACATTTACACATTTATCTGACAGGTTAAACACTGAACACTTAAAAATAAAGGTGTTATCGTGTATTTTGGTCCTTGTTAACATTACGGTTGCTGGGTAACAGAACTTGAATTACCTCTGCGTTTGTCATATCTACTGTCCATGTCCAACCAGGAAGTAAAATTATGAATTTCACCACACAAAACTGGCCACAAATGTTAGTAAAATCTTAAATATAATATCAACTATGTTTTAGTGAAAAAAGTATCTATGCATATGCACTTTAAATGAAATAGCTGCAGTTTATACAGAGACAGCTTCACTCCAGGCGCCACAGTAATCATCGATCATTCCTTTTGCCAAATGACTCTTGTATTGAAAACAAACACGGCCCTGAACCCAGCTCCATTTAACCTCACCGCTGTCGGCAACATTTCAACTTCAGTGAATTTTCCGCATTTTTTGTCAGATTATAATTAACACAGAAAATTACCTCAGGTGCCTAGAGCTGTTCCTCCGCGAGCGATTGTGTCAGAGCATCGCTGTGTGTTTTGGCTACACGCAAAAAAGAAAAAAGATCTTATCGGGATCTGACTCCTCACCTGTCCTGGGGCGCTTGTAATTATAAAGGAGAGGAGTGAGTGGAGGTATGAGAGCTTTGGGCGTTTTTGGCAGGGTTTGGATAATTGCAGGTCTAAGCGTTAAGGTGTGCTTGTTTAAATATCTCAGGTGACAGTGGGCATACCTGTAGAGGGACAGAAAAAAAAAAGATTTAAAAGGATTTACTCTTACCAAGCAGCTGTGCAAAACAAGTCAAGCCAGGGCAAAGGTTAAGCGTCAGATCCCCCATGGCAGCCAAAACAGTGTGTGATCCCCTTGCCAAGTCGGGATGGGTGGTTTTGAATAGCAGGAAGCCAGTAAAGATGAAAATGAGTTTGTTAGGTACTTGAGATGACAGGTAGAAATTAGCAGTGATTTGGTGTCTGAAAAGATGGTTAAGAAGGTTGTATGTTGTGTTGTCTGCTGTTGTAATGTTTTATACTTACATGATTGATTATGAGACTCTAAATGAAACAACTACATGTTCAGAAACCTTTTGTTTTCTGGAATTTTTCTTTTAGTGTGGATCATACCTGGACGACTGAGGGATTACACAGACATTAGAAAAGTAACTTAATTAGCAGAGTGAATGTTCAGTGCTACAAGTAAACAAAAGGAACTTATTTTTGGCATGATAAGCTAAACCCTTTAATGCATTATCATTAATTATTTTACCAATAAAATGCTGTCCTTCATTTTGACTCGTACAGTATAACCATAATACAACCAATATTCCTCTTATAGGTGACAGCAAATTACCTTGAATTAACTTGAATTGGTCGTTTAACAGATCCAAGTAACTTGATATTTGACCACTATATTTTGTATTTTTAAGGATTTGTGAGGATTTTTGATTGCAATATTTTGATCTTTTTGACACCATAAGTTCAGTTAAATGAAAGCCTAAAATGTACATACTACTAGTTGAACACCTAAGGAAAACCAATGTAAGACTTAAACATTTTCCCTCAATAAACAGAACATTTCTTTCAGATGGAGAACTTTGTGTTGCTTTCAATAATATTTTTTTCTTGCAATGTTGAAAATAGATATTTGTGTAATATATTGTTCAGTAGCATTAGCAACACTATAGGGCAAACTGATCAGTGAGCACCGCGCTGCCGCTCCAGGGGATCTACCTCCATATCTTGGCTGGTGGATTTTCCCTACTGTGCATTTTTTGGGTTGATGCAGGAAACCCATCCAGATTTGGGCGAAACTTGCACTTGGGAGTCGAACCTGGAAGCTTCTTGATGTGAGGCAAAAATACAAGCCTCTCAACCACCATCCAGCCAAAATTCATGTATAGTTCAGCTGAGGCACACATCTGGACAACGTTAGATCCGACCACACACTGGGCTACTGCTCCACTGCCTCCTCCATCTAAATACTGACAGTGATTTTTCAAGTTTTCAAAATCTAAAAAACGCAGCCATAACGGGAACACGCTTTTCTTCTCTGCTCTTCACGGTGCCTGAAAAGCTTCAAATCATTCCAGATTAATATTCCGTCATTAGCCACTCCAGACGACAGGTAGAAATTAGCAGTGGGCGGACGGAAGCGCTAAATGACTTTGTTTCTTAAGGCCGGGATACATTCCTCGATGACAAATCCCTGTTTTGTGAAAAGACAGCTATCCAAAGGCAAGATGATCCTCTAAGTGAATTCTCTCCTCAGTCGCTGACAGCGCCTTAAAAACCCACAAAAGATTGAAAGACCGACTTTGAAGACACCAAACTGTAAGAAAAAGTTGAACTGTCTGCGCTCAAGTATGTCAGGATACATCTAATTAGCAGGGAAAACCTTGGCGCGGATTGTTGTTATGCAGTGTCTTTTGAACTAACCTTGGTAATTGGCGATTCCAAAAGGCAGTATTATTAAAAATTCATATCTGGTTAATGGATTGATTAGTGCAGGTGTATATGGGGGCGTAGGTTGAATGGTTAATTGTTCGTCGGCTCTGAGGATAATTGGCACGTGTGAAATAAAAGAATATCCATGGGAAAACCTTTCAACGCAATGTGATCTTTACCCCTTTGCAAGAAAAGATTTATGCTACAAATTAGCTTCTATGATCAACATGCGTAGAGATATGGAGAAGGGTATATCACGGAAAAATGACAATTAGATGAGGAAGATGGTTCTGGTGTCAAATGTATAATGGGTAATGTTGTGTAGTTGGATAATTTGCAAACTCAGAAGATAAATATGATTGATTTGTTTGGGGAAAAACGCCACAAGGCTTATGAATACAAATCTCGCTAACTAGATAGCTAGCAAGGCCAAGTCACAGGTCAGATCTTTGAAATGGTGACCCTGATCCCAGTGTGAATGCATGTTTTTCAAGATAGTTTTGAGCAATACAGCGCATGACTGAATGCAAAATAGGCAAGCTTATTGCCATACTGTGGAACAAGTCAGGCGAAGCATTCTCCATGTGGGTAGCAGGTGGGACTGAACCAGGACTGAACCAGGACTAAACCAGGACTGAGCCAGGTCTAAACCAGGACAGGACTAAGCTTTAATCAGGACTAAAGCAGGACTGAACTTGGACTAAACCAGCATTAAAACTGGAATGAATCAGGGCTAATCCATAAGTCAACTAGGAATAAATCAGAACTGAACCAGGACCGAACCAGAACTAAACCAGGACTACACCAGGACTAAACTGGGACCAGGACCAAAGCAGGACTAAACCAGGACTAAAACATGGCAGAACCAGGACTAATCCATAACTCCGCCAGAACTAAGTCAGGACTAATATTATTTTTCATTTGTTTGCTCTCATACAGTAAGACACTAAAGAGTACCTTATCTTTAAGGTACACTTTATTGTCCCTGTAGGAAATTTGTCCTCTGCATTTGACCCATCTTTCAACACCACTGGGGCATCTAATCAGCAGCAGTGTGACCCATCTCCAGATCTTGAACTAGCCTTGGCCAGGACTATCTTAGCTGGAGGATTTTACCTATGATGGGTGTTTTGGGTTGATGCAAGAAACCAGAGTGCCCGGAAGAAACCCACTCAGAAATAGGGAGAACATGCAAACTCTACACAGAAAGACCTGGACAACTCAAGATTTCAGTCCGGAATCATGTTGTTGTGAAACATGGCTGCTAGCTCAACCACCGTTGCAAAGGGTTAAACCTATTCAGTATTGCATCACCATATAGATAACTGCACATTATTCATATCCACAGGTTAATTTTCCCACTTCATTCACTTTGATATGTTTGCCTGCGCTGATCCCATCTCCTGCGATTCTTGCTTTGCTAATACCCCATTATTCCCTTCACAGACTCCCAATCGCCCATAAGCTGCTGACAAATTTCACACACAACCTTAATCTTATCACGCTTTGTTCGAACCCCCTCCATTGCCTCTCTTCTGCAGATTAGCCGATAGCGAAGCGGGCTATTGTTTCGCCGTATAGGCTTTTGTCATCTCGCCTACCTGGCAACGCACGCTTCTTCCAACCATTTAAAGAAAGGCTAAAATGTGACACATCATGAATCCAATTTTCCCGGGATTAAAGGTGAGCTGTCAGAGCCGGCGTAGCCCAAACTGACGACTACCAGCAAGGCGTAGACAGTATCTCCCATCTCCCTCACTTCTTTTAATTTGGCATTAGGCACGGTAAGCAAAATCGCAAGTGGTTTCAATTAGATAGGCGAGAAAAGTGTGGATTTCCGTTGGGAGAGGCGCAGTGGTGGCCAAAAGTCTATCAGGATCATTAAGAGACTGTTACTAAAGTCTACTCTGGAGATAATTGCCCTTGACATCTTGGAAAATGTGTGAGAATTTTGAGATTGGGTTTTGTTAGCATTAAAAGAAAGCACAGACTAAGGAAATATTTAATAGACTGTATAATCTGTTTAATCTGTATAAATGTATACAAATGCATTGTTTCCTAGTACTATTTTCTGCATAAATATTAGTTTTTGCATGAACTCCCCTGTTGGTGTAGTCTTGTGAGTGCAGTTTGGGTAAGATACATAGAGATCCATTCATCCATCCATTTTCTTCCGGGGCAACCGTCTAAGCAGGGATTTCTAGACTTCCCCCACCCCAGACATGTCCTCCAGCTCCTCCGGTGGCACCCCAAGGTGTTCCCAGGCCACCCGAGAGACATAGTCCCCGTGTCATGGTTCTTTCCCGGGGCCTCCTCCTGGTGAGACATACATAGAGACACATAATAATTTTGAGAGCTTTTGTCACGCCACCTTTTAGTCGACTAATAGATGGGCTTGACAGGTCTACTACAACCCAATTGCACTGCAACCTTTTGTCATGTGTATAATCAATGGCGCTTAATGACACAGGCAGAGTATGCAAACGATCCCCCCAAAATTGACGAATAAATAATAGAGTGAGTCAAATTATAAGCAACTATGATGATGTCAATGCAGATGCTTTACTACAAGAATTTAACCTAGTCAGCAAAATTAATTCACAAACTTCTGAAAAAACCATCTGGTCTCAATTCAGCTGAGGTCAACAGAGGTATGGACCAATCACGTGGCGCCATTGATGTTTGGGCGGAGCCAAAAGTGAAGCGCACAAACCAACCAAGCAAAACAAACCTGTACTTTTAGACCCTTTTTTTGTGAAAACTGTGCAGAATGGAAGCAGTCTGCATTTGTGGAGGGAAAAATGTCTGTGCTTCGCTCTCAACTGGATGTAATAAAAGGTTGCCAAACAATCAGATTCAAATTTTAGAAATGACGGTCAGCCGTTTCCCGATCAGAGCCGGTCCAGATTGATAAATGTGTCGAATTCAAATAAAACTGCTACGCAACGGTCAAATTTTTATATAGCGCTTTTCCACCTTCAAGACCACTCACCATTCACACACCAGTGTACACAGACACTGGGTGGGAGGTGTCTTGCCCAAGGACACAAGAACAGCACTAATCTGTTGGAGCTGGAATCGCACCACCAGTCTGTGCGTTAGTGGGTCTGACCGCTCAATTCAAACCACCAACCTTCCGATCAGTGGACAAACGCTCCACCAACTGATCTACTGTTGCTCGCAATCTGGCCGTTTTTTCCTAGTATTAGTGAAGACACAGGGATAACATGCAAACTGCACAGAAAAACCTTATTTAGTCCTGTAATTGAATCTATGACTCGGTTCTTATAAGGTGGAAATGTTAAACACTCTGTCATCACGCCACCGATACATTGTAGTTCATCTAACCCCTCACCCATATAATTAAGGAATAGAAATTTTTAATGTTTATTGTTTTATGTTTTAACTGATTTCCATAGTAATTTTTATATCTTGAGACAGCTTCTGCGAATTCTTGTGTAAAATATGTTATGTTGTTACAGAAGCACTTCCACATTCCTGCTCTGAGTCCCATTTAACTGCAATAATCCAACATTTATTTGCAAACACTTTAAGACATCTATTTCCCTAACTCTCACACTTAACCTTTTTTCCTTTTTTTTAATTCCCCATAATTCTTCATTACAAATACTTTGGCTAATAAGCGAATTCCCGACTCTAAAGTTCACCTGTTTTAATTGGACTTTTATTGGCTCATTTGAGGTGGAAAACCCTGTTAAAGCTCTCAGCCTTCCCGAGTGTCTCTGGAGTGCACTGCGGCAGGCTAATGGCACACTCTAGTGCTCCATAATGAGGCGAGCTGATTGGTTTAAAGATGGAGCTGTGAAGATCATGTCTGTGAGTGAAGCTAGATGGCACGAGACTTCTGAGGGAGTCCAAACCCTTAGATATTGAAACATATTTGAAGTGGACAATGCTGGTTACATTTAATATACATTGTGTGAACGTTCCTCCATATGGCATCATACACTGCCTGGTCAAAAAACAAGTCGCCACCAAAAACAAAAGAAAGGTCACACACTCTAATATTTCATTGTTCCGCCTTTAGCTTTGATTACGTCACACATTCGCTGTGGCATTGTTTCGATTTCGCTTCTGCAATGTTACAAGATTTATTTCCATCCAGTGTTGCATTAATTTTTCCCCAAGATGTTGCATTGATGATGGTCGAGTCTGACCACTGCACAAATCCTTCTCCAGCACATCCCAAAGATTCTCAATGGGGTTAAGGTCTGGACTCTGTGGTGGACAATCCATGTGTGAAAATGATGTCTCATGCTCCTGAACCACTCTTTCACAATTTGAGCCCGATGAATCCTGGCATTGTCATCTTGGAATATGCGCGTGTCATCAGGGGAGAAAAAATCCATTGATGGAATAACCTGGTCATTCAGTATATTCAGGTGTCAGCTGACCTCATTCTTTGAGCACAGACTGTTGCTGAACCTAGACCTGACCAACTGCAGCAACTTTACAACCCATATTTGCTTAGTTAAATCATAAATAAATAATATTAAATAAATACATATTTTGGTAGTACAATAATAAGTATGCATTCTGTGAGCTAGATCATCTCAAATCTGACTTGTAACTTTTGATTCCACCTGCTTGTCTACATTCAGATACTTACTTAATTAAGTAAGGTATACACTTTTTTGTCCTTGTAGGTAAATTTGTCCTCTTTCAGTGATGCTAGGGCAACTTCACTGTTGCATCTGGGAACCCTAGTCTTGGTCACAACCTTAACTGGAGGATTTAACCTATTGCATGTTTTGGGTTAATGGGAAAACTGGAGTGCCTGGAGGAAACCCACCCAGACACGGGGAGAACGTGAAAACTCCTCACGGGCGCCCCAGGAGTCAAACCTGGTACGTTCTTGCTACTTAAGGTCACTGATGAAGTGCTGTGAAATGGGTCTCCTCATATCTGACCTGTAACGTGTCCTGTTGGGGCCACCTGCTTGTTTCCATGAAGATATTTAGATACAACCAAACATGCAAATATTTAGTTTATTGCCATATTGTGGGAATTTTTGGAGCTTTCTCCCATGCCTGAAGAGATTTGAGATGTCATCCATGCAGGTTTCAGTAATTCTGCAATATTTCTTGGGCACTATTCAGATACAGCATTTTCAAAACAATAAAAGGTATCGCAGTGATCTATATTTCTTTGTCCTATATTACACAAAATAGATTCTTGTGATCTTTAAGTCGTTATAATGTCAGGTATGTCAAAAACATAGTCACACGTTTTGAGTAATCCTCCATTAATAGTCTACAGCTCCAAAGCTCAAAATGCTCTGTTCCACCTTCTGATGTCATCAAGTGGTAGTTTTCAAGTTAACAGCATTTTTTTTACCTTTAGTTCAGTAGAGATTGGCAATTCCAGGGCTGCAAATTATTCAAATGAGTCTAGTGATGGTGAATGGAGTTTAAAAACACAGTGGAGCACTTCCTGTATTACCACATGACATCACAGCTCAGCCTAAATATGCAGGGTTTGTGCGAATGAAACAAATCACAACTCCAGGTATGTTTTTGACGAGAAAACAACATTATAACATAGATCAGAAAGTAGCGTGGTATGGGCCCTTTAATGACATCTTAATGCCTCATTTACGAACTATTCCTTTGAAAAATCTATTCTAAAAGGGGATTAATCAGCCTCCCTCAAATCTACGAAAAGCATAGCATTCATGTCATCGATCACTCCCTTTGACAGACAGCTCTTTCTACCACTGAACCATCAACCATCATGTTTCATATTTTATTAACCGCGCTATACGCTAATGAACACATTAAACTCACGGCATCCCCTCAGCAATTTGAAGCCAATTATTACAATTTGTTAAAAAGGCATGACTAATTAAAGAGGATATATAACCGAATTGAATTTTAATGCTCCCTTTTTCCTCATTACCTTTGTTGGCGGGGTTAAGATGAGACGGGACGTTGAGATTAGATATTCTCGGGCTAATTAAGACGCAAGATCTCTCGGGAAGCGAAGAAGCTAGTCCTTTTTACCGCAAAGCCTATAGCAGATACGATTATTGCGAACCTCGGGACCCTCCACCCCCGCACCCGCCAACCCCCACCCCGTTACTTAAGCTCCCAGGCAAGACCCTCTCTCCATGGGCTCTGAGCGGTGACCTTTGGGAACGTCAAGCGAAGAGATAGAGAGATTCACACATTACGATTAAGCTAGCGGTAATTAAACACATAGAGGAAGATTACGGAATAGAATCGGTAATTCGCGATTATTAAAAAAAAAGTTGTCCCAGATTGCGATGGCATAACTGTCACAACCGGACTTCATCGGCCATAGTTCACCATTGGCGCGTTAATGATTATGTCAATCAATTAATAGGCTTTCGCAGATAGAGAGAGAATTGGATTGCGGTATAAGAGGAGTGGAGTTAGGGGACGTTTTCAAAAGTGATGGTCTGATGGAACGGACTTATGGCACCTTATATTATGCAGACAGTTATTAATTGTAATGTCATTGTAATGAGATGAGTGAAGATTGGGCTCGGGGGCGTAGTTCGAGAAAGTTCTTCGGGGATGGAGATGTTCAGAGTGCTTTTTGGAGAACAAGGAGGAGCTTCAGACTGAGGGGTAAAGGGAACTAGTTAATTCATGCAAGAAAAGGCAAGTTTATTTGTATAGCACAATTCGTACACATAGTTGTGGCTGTTAAAGTTCATGTCTGAGTGCATTATTATCCTAGAGAGACTGGAGGTGACTGCTGACACTTTCTCTTTGTTTCTGTGGGCCAAAGACTATGACTATCAGTCTTGTCTGAGTTTAGCTGGAGAAAGTTGTTTTGCATCCACACACTGATCTGTTGATGCAGTGAGTGAATCCACTGGTCCATATTCACCTGCTGCCAGTGAGACATGGGACACATTATTGCTGTGTATTAACCGGCTTAATGCAGAGCCCTAAACAGAGAAGATTTTGAAATAAATTTTAAAAAGCCATTTTCTTCCACTTATCCGGGGCTGGGTCCTGGAGGCAGCTGTCTAAGCAGGGACTCACAAACTTCCCTCACCCCAGACATGTCCTCCAGCTCCTCCGGTGGGACCCCAAAGCGTTCCCAGGCCAGCTGAAAAACATAGTCCCTCCAGCGTTCCTGGGTCTTTTGTTTATTTGATCAATTTGACAATAAAGCGCACATGTAAAAAAAAAACCCAATAAAGCGCACATGTAGAAAAAGTTGTCTATTTTGTATAAATCTATATATAAAACCATTTCAGGTGCCTGTGTCTGTGTGTAGCTGTGATGGTCTATACAATAACATTTTTATTTTTTATAGGTCTGGATCCAGAGAAGCACTTGGGGAAATCTCTGGCCCAAATGCAGCCTTATCTCCGCCAGGTCAGACGTGCTACTCACATGTTTATCTCAATCCAACTGTCAATATCCTCTTTTTTTGTTATGAAAAAGCTAATGGTAATTTACCTTTCTTAAATTAAACTAAATCATATGCCACTGATACTACTCTGGCTGGCAGCTAAATATCACTTTGATAATGCTAATGAATTGATTCCAGGGGTGGGTGTACTGTAATTTTTGTCTCCTGGGTTGAGGGGGTCAATATTCAATATGCCAAAAACAATCATATCACAGTTTTATATAACCTAGATCATGATTTGTGTTTGATCGTGTTTTCATACAGTTTGTCTCTTAACACAACTTCGGGTATGTGATGAGGAAACAACATTATAACATTAGAAAAGAGTGTAATATGGAGCGTTTAATGTGATTGGGAAGGGAAAAGCGTCTGTGTTTAAGCACCATGTCAAAGGATCTGATCACCTAACAGTACATCCCATTGTGTCCAGCTCTCAAAGAAGTACGGCGTTCATATTTGCGGCGAAGGAGGCGAGTACGAAACTTTCACCCTGGACTGCCCTCTGTTTAAAAGGCGGATCGTCATGTGAGTCCAGATAGCACACATTTATACTTTAGCATAACGGCTGAAGTGTCTTGCCAAAGGACACAACACTAGTAGAGGTGTGCAGACTCTTGAAATATGGGTAATTGCCGGGTTTTATTCACACATGTTTAACACACAAACCCTGCATATTTAAGCTGAGTTCCTCTCTCAAACAGAAAACATTCTCTTCCACCTTGTGATATCATGTGGTAATACAGGAAGTGCTCCACTGTGTTTTTAAACTCCGTACATCTTCACTATAATCATTTGGATGATTTCAGTCCTGGCATTGGAACTCAAGGGAAATCTACCACTGCATGAGTCCATTTTGCGTAATATACGACATTTAAAGACATGTTTGCTCTAAATTTAATAAAAATATTGAGATATTCTTTTTGTCAATACTACTCACCCTAAACACTAGTCTAATACTCCTGTAGATGTAACTTTTTTCAGTTTGTTTGTACTTCCCTGTGTTTTTGTAGTGATGCGATGGAGACAGTGATCCACTCAGCCGACGCCTTCGCTCCGGTCGGGTATCTGCGCTTCACCAAAATGCACACGGAGAACAAAGACACGGTGAGTCCGACTTCTGACGGAATACACAAGTCCAAACCGGCTCGGTGCAGCACGGAATCAAAGCTGTTCAATCCACAACTGGAAAACTTTGGGAACTGAAAACTCAGGAAGAACAAAAATATCATTCTAGGGGATTTCGTGTTTGTAGTCCTTTTTAAGATCAGGTTTGGTCCGAATTATCAAAATATTCAAAGCACTTAAAAGTAGACATTTATAAGCGTAAACCATGTTATAATGGTGTTTCCTCATTATTAGCTTACACAAAATTGTTTTCATGCATGTGAGAGGAATCCTGTCCTGCATTTGACTCCTGTCTCCCCCCACTGCTCTGTATTTACATATGATTATTCAAAAAAATGTAACTCTGGATCATTTAAAGTTCGAAACAGTCACTTAGTCATTTTTCAACACTAAAAACATGTGGATTCAAAATGTAAAATTCACTCCCTGTTACAGTGAAATGCCACTATATGAATCATTAACATTTCTAATTCTCTTGTACTAACCAAGCCCAGCCCTGCTTAGCTTCTGAGATCTGATGAGATCAGGCCATAATGCCATATTGTGAAAAATATCTAGGCAAGGCAATAACATCTCCATAGGGATAGGCAGATGGTGGGCAAAAAAGTTGCATTGTTAACCTTTAATTGCACTGAACTGTTGTATACTACACAATTTGTGAGTTTTAAGCAGTGATATAATGTTGTTACTTCCTCAAAAACATACCTGAGCTTGTGTTTTGTTTCATTCACACATGTACACATGAGTAACCCTTTATTATTAGTCAGTCAACATCTCCAAAGCTCAAAATGCTCTGTTCCACCTTGTGATGTCATGAAGCTGTAGTTTTCAAGTAAACATCTACATTTTACCTTTAGTTCAGTAGAGACTGGCAATTCCAGAGTTGAAATTATCTAAATGATTCTAGTAAATGTGTGTGGAGTTTATAAACACAGTGGAGCACTTCCTGTATTACCACATAATGACATCACAAGGTGGAACAGTGTTTTCAGTTTAAGAGAAGAACTCAGCCTACAGTAAATATGCAGGGTTTGCGTGTAAAACATGTGTAAATGAAATAAACCACAACTCCAAGTATGTTTGTGATGAGGAAACAACATTGTAACATAGATCTGAAAATAGTGTAATATGAGCCCTTTAATATATTTGTCTTACAATAAAGTATCGACATTTCATGCTGAATTCAAAAGTAAAAACTTGCCTTTTACACAATCAAAGTCATCCGAAGCCCAATCACAATGAAAACACTTAGCTTTGGGCTTTTAAACCGAGAGCAAAAACACATAGGAGAACAGACGCCTTCAGTCTTGTAAATCTATGGTCACATCCACTTCCTAGGGCCTTTCTGGTCTCCTCCTCCAGCTCCGTCGCTCCTCTTCATCCCCTCCGCTCCCTCCCGCCAGCCCCACGCGGCCTACTTCGACGGCCGCAATATTCGCGGCTGCCCCAAACTAGCCCCAGATTAATAAACATGTCCGCTCGCATTAGAGGAGCTTAGCATTCAGGTAGCTGGCTAAGCACTCAGGGGTGGGAGGGATGGAGAGGCGGGGAGCTGGGGGGGAGGCTTCATCAAAAAGTGACACCAGGGAACTTTTCTACACAAGCAGACGAGTTTATAACGGTAATATTATTGTCAATTAAAACGTTGAGCTAATTTGGCTCTTAATTACATTGCTATTAACTGCCCATGTTAATAAGAAGAGAGCCAGTGGATGATGGATGGCTCTGGTGATTCGTGAGGCTTCTATGTAAGGCCAGACACTGCATGGATATGGATTTTGAGTATTTAAAATGCCCAGCTTGACTATTTTAATTCATAATACTTCAACAATATCCATTACCCGTATTATCCATATATGGGTATTATGCAGAATTGACTTTTTTGACCTTTCTACCATATTATAACATTGTTCCCTCATCAAAAACATGCCTGAAGTGGTTTTATGTGTCATCCATGCATGTTTGAGTAATCTAGCGATCTCTCCCGAGCCCTATTCGAACCCTCCGTACGGTTAGTGATATGATCCTGTCCAATACTCAGCTCACAAGCCTATAAAAATATACAAGAACAGAATATAAAATACATTACAACTTCACAAACCTGGTGTGATGAGCAGTAGTTTCGTTAGCGGGATACAGCTGATTGTGTTGTGTTAGCTCTCTGAAAGGGGGAGTGACTTGGCACAGAGAGCAAAGGAAGGGGGGGCACGGTGTCAAAAATGAAAGTGAAACGACATTTTAATATGTTGTTTTTGACGAATATATGTTCAAAACGATAAAAGTTAACGTGGTGATCTAAATATGTTATGGGTTAACAATTAAAGAGTACTGTTAATACCCACTTTACAAAGGTCCCATATGAGGTTGTGCTTGGGTTCACTGCATGACGTCATTAGGCGTTAATTCAGAAAGTGCTCCTCAAATACCTGACTGACACTCAAATACCTGACACTTGACTCACTGCTGATCAGATACTTTTTTCTATACATTCAGTACATTTGAAGGTACACACCCATTTTACAGATTAGATACGTAGATCATTATTTTGCATTTTGATCATAGTAAACCACAGCATCAATCTAACACAGCTTAATATTAGAAATGGGTCCATTTTCTTTCTTTTCATTGTAGAAGATTTTTATTTATCATATTTTCAGGAGTATAAGTCGCACCAGCTTAAAAAAATGCATAAGAAAAAACATATATTTCACATAAAAATAACATCTGAGTATAAGTCACACCCCTGACCAAATAGTTGTAATATGGCTACAACATATTTCTGAAGCCTTTCCCCTATAGTCTTAATATCTTAACGTGCAAAGTTTTGTTCTATGCTATAGTGTGGTTTCCTCGTCAAAGTCATACCTGGAGTTGTATTTTGGTTCATTCACACATGTTTAACCCACAAATCCTGCATATTAAGTCTGAGTTCTTCTCTCAAACAGAAAACACTCTATTCCACCTTGTGATGTCATGGGATAATACAGGAAGTGCTCCACTATGTTTTTTAGAGTTCCTTCACTAGAATCACAAAACGCAACTCCAGTTATGTTTTTTGGGATGTAAGAACATTCTAACATGGATAAAAGCTCACAAGAGTAAATTTTGTGTAATATAGGACCTTTAAGTCATTTTTACGTCTCATGTCCCCTTTAAAATCTTGAATAAAACACAGCAGGGCTCTTTCTACAGTATTATGCATGTATTCTTATGACTCACTGCACTGGGGACAGTTATGGACAGAAAACATACCCCCCACACACGGCCTGACCCCGCAGCCTCTCTCCCTCCAGCTATATATTTTACCACCCCTACCACCTCCCCCATCACACGCACGCACACTCCCCTCTCACCCCCCTACCCCCCCCAGACAAGCACGGGGGAACCAGGGGAGAGACCAGCCCCGCTCCGGCCTGCTCAAACGCTTCTCGTCAGGCTGACAGATCCACAGTGACACCCCTCTCCGGTAGCAGAACCAGGGTGCTGGGTAGGGGGTCGGTAGTGTTGGTGGTGGGGGGTAGGACCACCATTTGCCCTCACGTTAATGCTAGTCAAGCTATTTTTCCATGCCCGCGCCAGGAGAAGAGAGGGGCTAGAGTGTAATTAATTTGATTACCATACGGCGTAATGCGGTTGACAGCAGACAGGGGGGGCAAGCAAATGTGAAAGATGTATTCAAATGTGATGCCCAGCAGGTTTGGCAGGTAATATGTACGGCCTTGAGAGAATGATTTGTTATTTAAAGAACAATAAAAGGGAAAAGAAATGTTACTCGGTGGGAAGACGCAGCAAACAGGCACATGGCATCCCCGAGTTTTGACTGACAGGCAGCATGATTGAATCTACAATAGCGGAGAACGCCACTCCCTTTTCGCCTAAATCGTGAATACGTTAGCATGTTATTTCATATTCATTCACCTTCAAGTCATCTGAAGTTTTGTCGCTAAATGCTATCTTTGGTGGATTACGTTCTGATCTTGGATAAGGGGAGGCGGAGGGATTGATTAACATGTTCTATACATTTATCAATCTAAAACGAAAAACACTGAAAGTGATCGGGAAAAAGCGGAACGTCATAACGATTATTTGAATCTGATTGGGCGAATTCTCACAAAAGCAGAACAAGCCGAAAAATCACACTTTTGTTATGTCCAGTTGAGAGAAAATCAGACATGTCCGCTGTCCACAAATGCACAAATTGTTTTCCTCCTGCACGTTTTTCCACAAACTAAACAGTCTGTGTTTTTGCTAATATAGGCTGAAGTTCATCTGTTGGCGTCATCATGTTGTTTTTGGTTCGTTTGGGCTTTTCATCTTTGGTTTCCACCCAAACCACAATGCTAGGGATTAATTATATATAAAACATTTACTTACTGTGCTGACAGAGAAGATGCTGGACTAGGGTCAGTGAATATAAAGATCTTATCTGTAAATCAGGCACATATCTGTATTTACAACATAGAACAGATTGTGTTTTGATTGTAAATTTTGCAAAATCTTTTTTTTACTTGGTGTCTGGTTTACAACATTAGTTTAGTGGTGGAATGTGTGGATTCTTTGTATTTAAAGGTACAGTATGTAACTTTCTGGCGGCACATCACCTGCACGATTCCATGGAAATTGAAAGTTAAAACCATACTTGAAAACACTCCTTGGAGATAGATAGGTTTTATGCCATACTGTAGAAGGTTACAGCAAAAGTAACAGCATTCCTATGGAAGCAAGCAGGCGGAGACCCTCCTCCAGACCAAATAGGAGTCAGGTTTGTGGAGATGCAAGCAGGGTAATAAACTCAACCACAATGAAAAGAACAAGATGCTTTTATTTTAGTCAAGTTACATACTGTTGTTTTAAAAATGTCCTTCAAAAATGTCTCTCTCCTTTTCAGTTATGTGGCCTCCTGCCCTCCATCTCAAATGTTCACATCAAATTGTACACAGAGCTGCACCCTCCTTTGACCCGTCCTCCATCTCATTCTAAACAGAGCCTTTAGAACTGTACCACACCACATTATCATGCAGCATTTTGTCTGTCTTAGCTGGGCATTTGGCCCCGTGTATTCCCTGTGGTGATTTTTATTTATCCCACCCCCCCACCCTTTCCACAGAACGCCGCAGCCAGCGTTTTGCCCCGTGGTGCTTGTCCTTGCCGGAGCTCCATTGACAGGATGACGGAGGAGGAGGAATGCGCTGATCAAGCCGAAGACGAGCCCCCGGAATCTCCATCAGGCGCTAACCTCAGCTGTCAGCGGGGCCGCGGTGAGATGCATTGTGTGTGGGACTGTTTGGTGTTGACGTGAATAAAGCGTGCATATTTACGGCCCCGTGCGAGAGGAGGGGGCGGGTCTGACGCCGTACCCCGGTTCGGTGTCACTCGGCCGGGCAGTGACGGCTTGACGTGCGCTGTCAAGTCCCCGGTGCTGATTTGTGACAGTGGCTGAATTCATTTATCCTTTGACATAAACTGCATATGCATTTGGATTATAGAAGCGTTTGGCGTGTCCTACTTATGGAGAAGCAAAACAACAAAAAGCACATTCAAAAAATCTCTGTCAACTATGGGGTTCTCAAACTTTTTCAGGCCAGGGACACGACCCCTTATCCATATGAAAATATTCCAAGGACCCACCTACCGTCCTTCACTATGACATAACAATAACAATCACAAGTTTAAACCATATTTACAGCCAGATTTGGATGAAATATGAATTTGTTGTTCATTTGTAGTTCTTTCCATCAGAAATAATCTAGATTTTGGACTGTACATTATAAGAAATTATAGTAATGATCAATGTTATCGGATGAAGTGTGACATCACCCATAGCGTTCGGCTCCAGTCAAATGACGCTCATCGAGGCTAGCGGTTATAGAGGCCAATTTGGAGCAGATTTCCAAATTTGGAATTCCGACTTCCGAATTGTGAGTATCATAGCAACCAGGTAATGCCTCTTCCCGCCCACACTGCTGGTTTAGCAACTTAGCAACCCTGTCAGCCAAATCTGTTGCTAACGCTAGTGGGAGCAACCTCGGGGAAAGAAGGCACCTCATTTGTTCATATCTTGATTTATGGACAAAACATCAAAATAGTTTGGTTAGAGTGGTTTAATATGAACATTTTAAGACCTAAATGACAAGGCTCACTGCAGCAGTTATAGAGAGAGGAGTAACAACTTGAAGTGGATCGATGGAGCCGGAAAAGCCCCCATGATCACTTCCTATTTGGAACGTTGTGGCTAGTGCATTAGCTATGTCCATTTATATATACAGTCTATGCCCTCAACTCATGGTCCAAGGCTCTCCAGACTCCACTTTGAGAACCTCTGAATTATTGTAGTGCAGTACAGCCAATTTGCTCTTTTGTGTCTAAAATTGTAAAAAAATAAGATTAATATTACAAATTGGAATTTTAAAGCACTGTATCTGATTATTACTCCCTTCAAAACTTTTAAAACCAAACTACTTCATTTCAAACTGTTTTCGTCGGTCCAAACTTATTCTTCACACATTCTGAGCATCCTATTTATTCACTGCGATGAGTTTATAAGCACTTTTCACAACTTTCAAAGGCCAGAGCGGTACTGCTAACATATATTAGCATGCAAACGGTGTGCTTCCTAATTCTTGAATAATAAAATGCTTCATAATTTGATACAGACAGCACACAGCGGTCAAATTTGACTCAACTACGTGTAATAAGTGCAGCCATTTTAACTTAAATCATGTGAAGCAATATTTATACAAGGCCTATCAAGAAGTATGTTGCATTTGGGAATATACTAATACAACTGTAATAATAATAATAAACTGTAATAATTTAATAAATAAAGATGGTGGAATGCATGGTGGAATGGAAGACGTGATTTCAAATAATTTTCTAGCACATTCACGATAGATTTTGCTTAAATAAGAGGAAAAGTCTTAAAACAAGTATATAAGCCTGTTATAAGTCATCTTTTGTGTTTTTTTTCCCTTTTCAGACGTGTCTCCCTCCTGGTCCCAGAGGAGTCCCTCAGGGTTCCAGTGGGTTGGGGGCATCTGTGGTCTCCAGTGTGAGGAGCTGGACGTCCAGAAGCAAACATCCGCTGCCTTCAACCAGCTACAGAGTAAGACTGAACTCTTGGGATGCAAAATAAAATACATAATAATCTGTACAACTAATGCAGTATCTACAGTAAGACAGTAAATATCAGATAGAGCGCCTTTAAGCTCCCACATCAGAAATAAAAGTTATATTATATTAAAAGTACACTATGCAACTTTTCTGACAGAGAATCCACCTCCTGCTTGTCTCCATAATATTATTAATTTGCCTGGAATGTTGGAGACTTTTATTAGTTTTTATCTCCATGGAGACAAGTTACAGGTCAGATGTTGTAAAAAGTAGATCTGTCACAATAATCACTGCATCGACTTATCATTCAATATATGGAAGATGGAACTATATATTTTTGGGCCGACTATTTATCGTGTGTACTTTTGTCTACATTTTCTTTGCAATAATGGGAAGAGTTTTGTTAATTTTGTTGTATTATAATAAGATTTGAGCAGTAGAACGTTGACTAAGTCACTCGCGTGGCTTTTTATTGCTTCATTCTGTGATCTCTATAGTTACAAAATGGTTCACTGGGATTATCTTGTTTGATGTCTGTTTTGTCAGTGGTCTAAAGTAGTTTCAATATTATCGTTTATCGTTATATTTCTCTGCCTAGTAAACACACATAAATGCAAAAAAGGTAAGTATATTATAGTTGTACAATACCTTGACAAACCTATCTTGTATTCGCCTTTCTACAGATCTGACCTGTAACTTGCACTTGTTGCGCCTCCTGCATGATAGATAACTTTAATGCAATACTGTGGAACATTTCAGGCAAATCGATATAATCTCAATAGAGCTGGTGGGGGCTCCACTAGAAAAGTTACATAGTGCACCTTTAAAGGGCCCATATTCTACTATTTTTGATCTGTGTTATAATGTTGTATCCTCATTAAAAACATACCTGGAGTTGTGTTTTGTTTCGTTCACACATAACACACAAATTCAAGTTCTTCTCTCAAACGGAAAACACTCTGTTCCACCTGTCATGTGGTAATACAGGAAGTGCTCCACTGTGGGGTTTTTTTGTTTTGTTTTTTTTAACTCCATACACCTTCACTAGAATCATTTGGATGATTTTAGCGCTGGAACAAAAGGCAAAGGTTAAATTGACAACTACCACTACATGACATCACAAGGTGGAACAGAGCATTTTGAGCTTTGGAGATGTAGACTAATAAACTAGAACTATTCAAACATGCGTGAATGAAACCAAACACAACTCTGGGCGTGTTTTTGATGAGGTAACAACATTATAACATGTCTAAAGCTCTCAAGAATCTATTTTGTGTAATATAGGACTTTTAAGATAAATTTAGACCTTTTGTTTGTCCCAAAATATAGAAACATAGTTGCAACAGCAAAATAATGAACATTAGTAGATGAACAGAAAACATTATTCCGAATAAATAAGGATTCTAAATAGGTAATAGTACAAATGAACATAATAAACATGAGTGACAGTAGCTCAGTTGGTGTGCATCTTCTGATCTGAAGGTTGACGGTTTGGATCCTGCTCTCAACATAAAGAAAAAAAACCCATCATTGGTAGAGCAGGCAGATCCACTGACCTGTAGGTGAATATTGTCATTGTATCCTTGGGCAAGACACTTCACCCACCTCGCCCCAGTGTCTGCGTACACTGGTGTATGAATATGTGTGTGGTTTCTTGATTGAAAAGACTTTAAGTGCTTTGAAGGTGTAATTTATATACAAATGTGACCATGACCATTTACTAAATAGCTAAATATCAAGATATAACACAAAAACCTATGAGACTTTCTTACAAAACGGTACCTAACACTCCCCTAAAAGTACATCTCTTCTTAATACAAATTTAATGCGTTCTCTATCAGAATCCTTTGGTCCATTATTTATAGTACATAGCATTTATTTCAAAGACGTGCTAGCTGTACCTCTTAGCATTCTCAGGCTACATCCTCGTACATACACCAAAGCTTTTCTGTCCCTTGGGTGTCTTCGTTTTTCGTGCTAGCTTAGCGCACGCGAGGAGGAGCAGTTGGTTGACAAGTTATTTTTTATTCAAAAGTACTATCAGACAAAGCGTGCATGTCACACTTTATAATATCCAACGCTGGCCATCAAGCAAGGACGAATTCTTCAAATATTTTCTTTTTTTAATAGTTCAGTCATGTTGGATGGGTTTTTGTTTTTGCCCCCGAGATTATTTTTAGATTTTTTTTTTTTACAGTGCATCTCACTCTTTTCTTCTTTTTGACGGAGGGAAAGAGGGGCGAAAGATGAAAAGCATATTTAATATTTAGCCGCGTAGAAAAGCCTTCAGAGTTGAGACAATATTAAACAAGTTAATATTTAATGGACAGGCCCTTTATATGGGGCGAAGAGTAGTCTGGTGAAGAAGAGGGGGAAAACTAACTCGGAGATGTTTGGAAACGTGTCTCAGTGTTTGTCTCCACACTCTACGGTTTGGTTAAAGGGCCCGTATTACGCTGTTTTCTGATCTATGTTGTATTGTTGTTTCCTCATCAAAAACAAACCTGGAGTTGTGTTTTGTTTCATTCACACATTTATCACACAGACTCAAATTTAGGCCGAGTTCTTCTCTCAAACAGAAAACACTCTGTTCCACCTTGTGATGTCACGTGGTAATACGGGAAGTTCTCCACTGTGTTTTTAAACTCCATACACCTTCATTACAATCATTTGGATAATTTCAACCCTGGAACTGCTGATCTCTACTGAACTAAATATAAAGATTTTGAGCTTTGAAGATGTGTGAATGAAACAAAACACAACTTCATGCATTTTTTTGATGAGGTAACAACATTATAACATGGCTTAAAGCTGACAAGAGTCAATATTGTGTAATATACAACCTTTACACATGAAAAATGATGCATGTATTAATGGATGTAAATAGGAACTATTTAAATTAAAATCTAATGTAAAATAGTGACTCATCATTTTACAATCAGAACGTTACAGAGCAGGTTTTATTATACTGCTATATTCCTCAAAAACAACGTTGACAATAGATTAGTTTCAGTTTTGTTTTTGTTGAGACCCCCCCTCCACTTACTCCTTGCGCATGTGCACATCACATCAGGTTTGTGAAGTTGCAGTGTATTGTTTTGTATCCTGCTTTTGTATATTAATAGAAAATGGCCGTGGGGAGCATGAGTGACACAGGCTTGTGAATTTTGGATGGGCTGGTAATCGTAAGGAGGGTTCAAATAGGGCCTGGGAGAGATCACTCGATTACTCAAACATGCATGGATGACATCTAACACCTCTTCAGGCATGTTTTTGATGAGAGAACAACTTTATAACAGAAAGCTCCAAAAAGTCAATTTTGCATAATACCCCTCTTTAACAGATTGAGTCCTGCTCTAGCGTGCTACTTTTGTTGTCACAGATGCCGAGGGCAAGCGAGGGCACCAATCTGTATCACAGCCGTCACACACCATTCATTCATACTTAACATTTGTTACGTTTCTTGCCCAAGGACACAACGGCAGTATGAAATCATCAGAAGCTGATGAAACAGTTGTGGGTAAACACTAATCACGGAGTCTCTGCTGCCAAAAAGTCAGCACAACACATTTGTAATCTTTTAATTGTCCTCTGGTTTGGCCTACATCAAACACATGTACAGTTAATCTCCAAAGGAAAGTAGTCCCTTAGAAAAGAAGATCCATACCTGACCATGCCTTAGAATTAAGTTTTTGTTGTTTTTAAAATCCAGATAAGCCCATTTTGACCACCACTCTGTCGTTGTTCAGGTGAGCTGGACAGTAAAGGCTGGCACATGAGAGACATAGTCCTGGTCCATCTGTATGTGAAGAACATGGAGGACTTTGCACAGATCAACACTGTGTACAAGAAGCACTTTGGAATCAACCCTCCAGCCAGGTAAGCCTGGAAAGGGATGTGTATGTGAAATCATAACATTCTAAAGACGTGCTGTTTGGTTAATATCTTTATACTTAATAAGACTATCAGGGCTCCAGACTAACGTTTTGGGGACTGTCCAAAAACTGGCCCAAACCTCAGACTGACCCGTCACTAATAGATTTCCTTCTGTCACTATAAAACTATGTTTGTTATTAATATTAATATTTTAATGAAGCATTTCCACTGCATTTCTGCTACATATTGTACTACACAAATTAGTATTTAATCCATTATTAGTTAGTTATTAGTTCATGTATTAGTTTTACCCACTTATATTTTAATTTCTTGAATTATAATTCCTTAATTACTGTAATAAAATGTGGGTTTATTTACTCACTTGACCTATACACCCTGGTTAAAAGTGTTTGATTTGTCTGTGACACTGATTTAGATTTAGTGACTTTAAGTGAGAACACCCCCCATGCCTCTGTCCTCTGTGTGGATACAGTGTGGACTTACTTCTTACTTTTGAGCATTTTGCGCTAAAGCTGCTTTTCAGATGAGTAAACAGTCTGCAGAGGACTCCGAAATAGTTTTGAAAGAAACTAACGGAGCTCCACAACTCACACTGTCGCTGTGAGAAGCCTTCTCCTGAGAATGCAAAAGTGAATGAAATAAAGCCTCCCATAGATATGGGATAAATAAATATTCCTGTGGGCCACCGATGTACTCAGTGAACAGCTCTACTGCAGAGATCAGGTAGGGCAAGCAGACGCACCAGCAGCCTGTCCTGTGTGTCTCCCTGCTCCGAGGCGAAAAAGAGGAGGAAGAAGAGTGCGCGGCTCTCTTTAACGCCTCGATATAGCAGTCTTTGCTCTGTGGCACACTTAAGGCACTGTAAATGACGATGTGATAATAAAGTGTATGATAAATCCACTGATGCAGCCTTTCAACACTGTATGATAAGACTGTGATGGGGGAGGGAGGGGCTGAGTCTGTCCCCGCCTCAATTTTTACCGTCCACGGCTCGTCTCGAGCCCTGAAGCCTGTTATTGGTTTATTTCCATCTAAGCACAACTGATTATTGGCAACTGACAGAACTTTAAGCCTGAGTATTCCATCTAAGATTTTAACATTTAGAGTGGCCTCATGCCTCTTCTACCAACTCTTGAACTACTTCAATTTATTCTAAAACAGTTGGCCCAAACTAATTACTGGCCTGTGCTGGAACTTTAAGGCTGATGGCCAATACACTAAATGCACAGCTCATTATCAGTCAGGCTAAAAGTTTCATAATACATTTCATGGTATCTCATAATTGTACCATCTTATATAATTATTTCATGACGTTAAAAGGTAGTACTTGTCTTTCTTGTCCAGAGTTTGTCTGCAGGCTCCTCTCCCGGCCGGTCAGCTGCTGCAGATGGACTGCCTCTTCCACGCCTGGGGCCCCTCTCCAGTGGATCCGGTGGTGCAGGAGGAGGGCTGCTACCTCCGTCGAGAGGCCCTGCACGTCCAGAGCCTGTCCCACTGGGCCCCAGCCAACATCGGGCCCTACAGTCAGGCCTACAGGGTGAGTGCTGGAACCTGGATCGCACTAGTGGCCAGTCTGATCCTATTTACCTTTTCTGCCCCGCCCACATTTGCCTCTAAATGCTCTTAACCTGTCCTTTCGTTGCAAAACTCCCATTCATTTCAATGGAAAATTTGGGAAATGTTTTGCTGCTAAAAATGATACAAAGTAGATTGAACTGTGTAAAATGTTCAGTGTTCATGTGACCAACAAGTCAAAACTGCACTGATTCTCTGGAGGCTTTACACCGCTTTAGAGTCTGTATAGAACGCATTTGCTCTCAAGATCGGCAGACTCATGCAAAATAATCCCCAATGACCATGGCGGCGCCTACGGCAATGTCTGGAATAAGGTGAATATGAGGTAATCAGTAAACATTTACTAGGTCGGTTTAGTTTTATGGTATATCATTATCTGGTACATTTATGAAACATTTGCTCATGTCCTAGGACCTGTTAAAGGTGAACACAAGCGTCACACGTCCTGAACTCCTCTTCCTGTGCGCTGTGAAACATGTTCACAAATATCAACCAATTTAGCTTCTGGCTTTATTAATACAGCCCTCAATGTTTGAACTATCTTACATCAGATTTTACATTTGAGGCAAAAAAAAACCCTCACAGCTGACATTTCTTAAAGCAGATCTGTTGTGCAAAATTGTTAATATAGTTGTTTCCTTCTCATTTACCCTCTCGAAGTTGCATTTAGAGTGTTTTGTGCAAGTTTTAGCAGTCCGTAATCCTTATTTTCAAGACGACATATTGCAGATCATCTCCCGTTTTCACCGCCAGCGGTACACGCCCACTGTGACGTACTTACTTTGTTCTTCAGTTTTATTTTCTTAATCGATGATACGTGTAGAATTTGGCAGCTTCATGTAGGCATTTTGGTACAAATACAAATAAAATATCAGTTTTCATAGACAAAGATGACAAATAATTCAAACCGCCATTGTTTACACAGTCATAAGACACTGTGAAAACTTTCAACAGTTCAACATAACATTTACTTGGTAAGTTTATCGCCTTGGAAACAGAAATTAGGTTTTGGTCAGAGAATGTTCTTTGTGGTCTATACTCTAAATGACTCAGCTGATATCTGAGATAGTGCTGTCACAGGTCACAATACCAGAATTTCAACCTAGATTTTGATGTTTAAGATAAAAAAAAAAAAATCATTTCAACAAAACTTAATAACCTTTTCCTTAATATTACTATGTGGCCTCATACTTTTTCTGATCTTTCCAGACCACTATAAAACTAGTTAGGACAGATCCAACTCATCATATTTATTATTTCTTCAGTATTTGAGTATCTAGCATCAATCCTTGTATCGATTAGTATCTATGTATGGATTTTTTGACAACCCTAATGTGTGTCAAACTGCCTTTAGTGGGGATGGTCCGATATTGACATTTTTTTAATTGCATATCTGATATTTGTCCTGCTTTTGTGACTGATATTGATATTAAACTTTTAAAATTTGATATTAAACTTTTAAAATTTGTAGTACAGGCCACATGTTAATTTATAGTGAAGTTTACAAATTAACTTATAAAACAAACTTCATTTATAAATTTATATTTTCACTCATTTAGTCTGTTTGAAATAGACTGTATAAAGAAGTGGTCTAAGTGAGTGCGACAAGGGCCAATTTGCTTAGCATCACTATCAATCAGACCTGTTGTTAACACTAGCGGGAGCAACCTCTGGGAAAGAATGTGCCTGATTTGTTATGTTCATATCTTGAGTTACGGACACAATGGCGCAATAAAAATACCAGGATCATGTAGAGCAGGTCAATGTGAACATTTTAACTCTATAGTGGCAAATGCTACCGTTGCCGATAGAGCGCGGTTGCGGACTTTCCACCACCAATTGTGCTATCATGGAAATTCAAACGGCATCTCAAAGCAGAGGCATGGGGCATAGTGTGCTCAGTCCTTAAAGGGTTAAGACCAAAATGTTGAGTCTAACAGCAGCAGTTATAGTAAATTGGAGTTGATGGAACTGTAAGCTATGACACGAGTGCACAGACTGAAGCGGTGGAGAAAAAATATTGATGACAAATATTAGCAAAATTTTCAGTATCGAGCCAATACAATATCTGGGGGAATTCTCTGATATTGCTGATAACCGATAACCAATATACCATTCCTAGTCTTTAGTCATACAGCATTTCTCTTTTAAGATTTATTACCACTATTTTAACTACAACTTTACTCATTTTTTTTTTTTTTTCCCAAAACCATACCATATACACCCAGCATTGAACTTTTACTTCAGGACAAACTCACCGCTCCTTGTGATTCTTTGGTTTTTATAGTTTTTGATTAGACCCCGCCTGTCCATCACATCTTTGTTTACGCTCCTCTCCTCTGTTCTAGAGTTTGCGGCTATAGTTGTGCGCTACGTTTGTACTTTTCGGTGTTTACTAGTTACCAGCACAAGGCTATCTTCCCTGCTTGTTTGTAAAGATCCTCACTTTTGTTTTGAGAGAGAATGGAGAATTTCAAAGCACGCTCCGTGGTTGCACGCTCAGCTGGATGTTTTGTTTACCCTGTGTGTGTTATACAGGATTAGGCCTGTCAAGGTACTGTCAACAAGGAGCGGGTCCATGTCCTCCGCACGGTCCTTGATCCCAAATCCAAATCCCGTCCTGAGTGAGAACACGTGTGGATTAGCGGCTGCTCGGTGGTATGTTGAAATGTTTGGCCGCTGTGGATTCCGGCGATGTTTTGTTCATGGGGCAGTCGTCTCAATAGACTTTTGTCAGAAGATGTAAAGATGTCAGTAGGTCGGGTTTATCTTATAGGATTTGATTATTTCAGAAATTCCAAATAGAGTGGTCAGTACAGCTCTATGGGTGGGGTCATATTTTCATAATGTACAAATGTTAAAGTGGGACTAAACACCTAAACTCCGCCCACTAGCTGCTAAACTGCGCTGTACCTGGAGGACTAAAAGAGTGAGGAGGGATGAGGGGTGGGGTGTGGGGGTATAAGAGCAGTGTGATTGGTCTAACAGGTATCCACACTTCAAACTCCGCCGCTGCAGTTAGGTGTTTGTAATCAGAAACAACTGGCTGGTATCAGTGCAGTCGTTTGTGATGTCACCAGCTACTTGAAATTGCAGAGGCAACTAAAGACAGAATACACTTAGATGCTTTTGACCAGAAAGCTGCAAATGTACCTAATTTGCACTAAAATTACCAAAAAGGTCTAGGAACAGTAGATAATACTACACAGACAAACACACACATGCACATCATACACACAATTTAGTAGCGAAAAAGTGAATTTAGTGTTTAGTTCCACTTTAAATCTCACTTGATCTCAAATTGTTAGCAACTGACTCCAGAAATTCACTGTAAATATTAGTTGGTTTGGGATTTTAAAATATGTCTTTTTGGTGACCCTGAGGTACTAGTTTCCAGTACCTTTTTTCTCCTAACCAATAGTACCTAAATGTTTTTGGTACTGCACTGGTACCTTTAAATTGGACCCAGCCCCACCTGTCACTTGTGTCCTCTTTGTATCATTTCTTTGGCGTTTATGTAGTGTTTTATTTATTTTTATTTCCCCATTTGATTATGTTGAGTGATTTGAACTTAAAACCTAAATATCTCTGAACGACTGTTGGGAAAAGTCGGTCAAAGTCAGTCCTACATATCGCTCAAAAATATCTCCAAACCAAACCAAAAGATACAAATTCTACTAATTCTACTTAAAGATCCCATATTACGCATTGTGAGTTTTAAGCCATGTTATTATGTTGTTACCTCCTCGAAAACATACCTGGAGTTGTTTTATTTCATTCACACATGTTTGAGTAACTTTTTTATTAGTCTGTCTACATTACCAAAGCTCAAAATGCTCTGTTCCACCTTGTGATGTCATGAAACGATAGTCAAGTTAACAGCTACACTTTGCCTGTTTGTTCAGTAGAGATGGGTTGATATTATCCAAATGATCCTGGTGAAGGTGTATGGAGTATCAAAACACAGTGGAGCACTTCCTGTTTTACCACATGACATCACAAGGTGGAACAGAACAGGGTTTGTGTGGATAAACATGTGTGATTGAAACAAAACACAACTCCAGGTATGTTTTTGATGAGGAAACATTAGAACATAGATTTTAAAATGGCGTTATATGAGCCCTTTAAACTCAGTGTGCATTCAAGATTCAGTCACGGCCCGTTTCATCCTCCTCTGATACATAAACATATCAGATTGCTCATTGTGTATTGCTCATAGTAGGAGGTAGCGATCATTGTAATGTTCATTTGCGTTTAATTTGCCCAATATTTGCTGTTTTCCAATGAATGATCAGCGAGACATTAAATTGGCCTCCCCCTGGTGGTGTCTTAATTTCTCATCACTGTAATCATCTTTCATAAAACCATTTCATAATTCTATAAACAATATGGCTCCCAGTGTGACTGCTGCTCCGTCACAACACACTGCCTTCGTTTCAGCACGGGTAGATGAGCACTTCTGTATCTGCTGCTAGCATTTACACATATTAGCACAATTAGCCCCATGCTGGGACTACAAATAGCACAATGACTGGATTTTAATGGGGATTTGACTGTTGAAGTGGGCTGGACGTTTGATGCTATTTGAGTTACAAGCAAGATATGGCCCCTGGTTCCATGAATGGCTAATTTAAGATTAATTATACCGGTAGATTGAGTTTACAAGGGTTAAGATTTGATAGTTATTTTAATTTAAGGCCTTAACAGTTTTACAGACAATGAAATTAGCTGAATAATTGCAATTTTAAGTAATTATTCAAGTAAAAGTATTTCATTATTTTTGCAATGTGTACATTTTTTTTTTAATTGTTTATTTATTTCAATCATTTCTTGACTTGTTATAGTGACACTATAATAGGCAGCATGCTAGCTACCGCACTGTGTCTCAAAGCTAACTCACTTTTATTAAAATCAGAAAACATAATTCATTACAATTAAGACTACACATTTATTTTTATATGTAGAATACTTCAGTTTGTGGTGGTGTTTTGATATTTAATTATGCCCCAAAATTAGCATTAGCGTTAGCAGCGAGACACAAACATCTTTCTTTCTAAACACAGAAGAGTCCTCCAGTGAAGTATCCAATATTTTGTCTGTGGCATCCACCCGCAGCTCCTTGTCTACTGTCTGATCTTTACATATTTATTCATTTTAGTGAGACTCGGCAACAACCTCATAGAGATACAACTGGACAGGAAGTAGCGACGCTAACACTAAGGTTGCTAGACACTATTGTGCACAGAGCCAATTGGGTTAGGCCATATAGGTAAAGTGTCTCGCTAAAGAGTGGGCGGGTGAAGTCCCAGTGCCAATAATGTTTCTATAGGAATATTGGTGTTCAAATTATATACCAAAACGTTACATTGTTCTTCCGTGATACACTTATTTGTCTTAATGTCGTACCGGAAATAAGCAACAGTCCATGGCCCTTTTTTTTTAACCATACTGAACAAAGCATACGATCTTGCAATTCAATCACCAAAATATGATAACCCAGTTTTGTTAATTACCGGTAATACTGAAAATAAAAATGACATTTGTCCACTTTATCCTTATCTCCGTGGTGACCATTCTTTTCATTGACGGCACATTCCAACTAACATGTCTTTCCCTGTCGGACTTGCACCATAAGCACATGACTGACCGTGTGTGATGGCTGCTGGACCCTCCCCTCGTCCATCTGGCCCCCTGTCACGTCCCGCAGCCCTCCTCTTGGGAAACGCCGCGCTGACAGATGCAGATCTCCGTTGATTTAAAGAATTAGTTAACCTTTATGATGTCAAAACTGCGGGCTCGGGCGATTGTATGTAAATATGGGAGCTGTAGGCAGGGAGCAGGGAGGGGCTTCATTTATGCTCGGTGTCGACATGGCGATGACTGTGGGCGTGTTTACAAAATAACCTATAAGATGATGTAGATATGTAGCCATGACAATACATAGAGGACGCATATTGTGCATTGAGGTTTTAAACATTTTATATTGTTGTCCCCTTGTCAAAAACATACCTGGAGTTGTATTTTGCTTCATACACATTCGTTTTATTAATTCAGTAATCCAAGATCGTCTTGCTTCATTCGCATTTTACCTAGATTGTTGCGACACAGGTAAAAATCCAGGCTTGTGCAGTTTTTAAACCCACATCACCGGACTCATTCTATGGTCAAATTGTGTTCAAAACAAATGCTTGGCTCTATTAGCATAGCATTCATGTAGCCTAAGAGCTTCAGTTGTTTATTTCTCATTGTTCATTCCCGCTACTGACAGCAGAGGGAGCTCTAATGCTCTAATACCTCAGTGGAAACAGAGGTAGTTTTCCAAATGTTATGTTATTAATTATTTTAACTTAGAAAATGTGATACTTATCCCAAAAAGACCAAAAAACATGTCTGAAAGAGAATTAAAGCCACAAGAATGCATTATATATGTTTTAAAGGGATCATCCAAAGCCAAATTCAACCCACCTTTTCCCCAAAACCTGCCAATATTTGAAATGGGCTGTTTCTTACCCCGTGCAGTTGAATGCCTCTCTTACTCTGTTCCTAATGTAAATTGGACTGTGCTGTTACATGACACAGCGAGTACGTAACAGCTTCTGCTATGTGTTATTGGCATCTGTGTGAATTGAAGCACACCTCAGTCGTAGTTCGTGGGTTTACATGCATTTTGCTAAATTGGTTTAAATTGGACAAGGCTGGTTATCTCGAATTCCTGGCGCGCATGTAAACGTAGTGAGTGTTTTATGTGATAATAGTTGATATAGTGATCATCTCCTCACTTAGAAGCTCAGTCCCCTCATACCGTTCTTGCCTCTTTCCCCTCCAGCGCTGGGATATTATGGGCACATTACTTCACGCATGCCCTCCTCTTTTATCAAGTGCATCTGGAGTCATGTTAATAGAGTAGAAAATGGAGACGTTTATGAAGTATGGGCTGTGTTTATGACAAAATCCATACAGAGAGACAGAGGGAGGGCTGTGGAGAGGAGATAAAACATACTGACAGATGCCTTGCTTAAGACACTTGTTCTGTAGAGTTAAATAAGCCCCTAGTTCTACAATAATAAGCCAGTTTTAGACATTCGTTGTATCGGCAATAGGCTTTGTACTGTTTTTCAAAGCATTGGGTGAGCATAAATGTCAGCTGTTTGCCACTGATTAATTAGCATTTGTGATACATGCACTTTCTGAAGTTCAAAAATGTTTAGAGTCAAACACGCCATACTCTGCAACAGCTTTTTACTTTTTTCATTCTCTTTTTTTCTTCTTCTGAACACAAAACACATCCATTGCTTGCTACAATGTAATCTGCAGCTATCCATAGTTTGGGGTCGTCAGCAGTCAGAACATAGACTGTATAAAGAAGTGGACTAAAGGAGTTTGGCGTCACCCACAGTCTTCAGCTCCAGCCGAATAAAGCTGGCAGCTAATTTGGAGCCGAGTTCCATATTTGTCAATCAAACCTGTTGCCAAATGCTATCGGGAGCAACCTCAGGGAGACAGTTGATTGATCTGTTATTAATGTTCATGTTTAGGGACAAAGTAGTGAAATAAAAACACCAGGATCATGTAGAGCCGGTTAATACAAACATTTTAAAATCAGATTGACAAGCCTGACAGCAGCAGTTAGCGAAAGAGGGGTGACGTTTTTTCAATAGAAAGTGAATTGGAGCCAGGGTCAAACGGTACCCATGCGTGCTTGCTAGCTATGTCCATTTCTATATACATTGACATTTTGTTGTGATGCCAATATATAAAATCCTAAATATAAAATAATGATCCACAGGTAGCACTGTATAGAAGACAAATACATAATGTGTCTTCTTTCTTGAATTCATGTAGAGAAAGTTTTAGCTGTGTACACTGGACCACTGCTGGACAAATGAGGAATTACACTGTCTCTTTCCTGAATAAAATGAAAGCATACATGTGTGGCGGCTCACCATTCATGACCTGTTTTTGAGAGTGGACACATCTCTCCTTCATCTCGCACGGCCATGTCGGTGCTGTAGTTGAACACGCGCTCTCAAACAGTGACTAACAGTTTGTGCTGCTCCAGTCGGCTGATGTGAACGCCTCAGAGTGAACACGGCTCTCCGCTCTGTACCTGTCGCGTTGGTTTAGGCATCGACGCGTACACACTGTTAGCTCACGGGTGGCCCCTGACTCAGCCTGACCTTTGACCTCTCATCACATGGTTGGTCCACAGTTCATCTCACTGTTAAAGACGTTTGGGTAATTGACTGTATTAGCTTTTGACCGTGCTGTCGAGTAGTATTCTTCATTAGATATTTTGTAGTCTTTGGTTTGTAGTAATGAGGTAAATTATTAATTAATTTCCTTCTAAACTGATCTAAATTCTTATTTTCACCTCTCTAAACAGGAAATTGAAACCAGGAAGTGCTCCGCCATGGTTTTAAAGCCAATACTACTCATTTTGATCATTTTTGCTGTCAAACCAAAGCTTTTATCTGCTAGCTATGCAGGGTTAAAATTAGCTCAGTGGCTTGATGAAAGAATTCTAACTTTTCCAGAGGTTCGCGGTTTGATCCCAGTGCTAAGCTGCTCATACTTCTGTTGTGCCTTTGGGTAATACAGTTCACCCCTCTTGCCTAAGTATGAATGCACTGTGATGTTAGTGGTAGCCAAAAAGGTCGTTGCCGCAGATTGGCAACCACATTTGTCAGTCCGTCGCAGGTCAAGATTGTGTACAGATTTTTTTTTTTTTTCATTTACAGCATAATAAGTTGTATAGTAAGCATAATGTCCAAAATATTTTTCAAAGCCTGCTTAAGGACATGCACATGCTTAGGACTTAAAGCTGTACTAAGTGACTTTTCTGGTTCTTCGCCACCTCCGTGGAGATTTCAAAAAGCTTTCGTCACAGTATGGCATTAAACTGATCTATCTCCATGGAAACAAGCAGGTGATCCCACCAGGCCAAGATAGAGTTCAGATCCATGGAAAGGTGACGGTACTTGTGACCCTACCTGCATGTTTTCCCACCAATAAAAACAGTTGTAATTGAGAGCAAACCCCCCCACCAGAAAAGTTACACAGCGCACCTTTAACTTTTGACACAAATTCTTAACGTCAGACCCACTTCTCTCTTCTTTCCTTCCAACCATCCACTTTCTTTTTGACAATTTCTGAAAAAAGAGGAAGAAAAAATCCAATGCAAATCCCACTGCGGCCCTCCCTTACAATATCGACTGTCACTCACAGTTAGGCCAATGAGGCGAGGAGGGTTAGCGCTAGCCAGAAAAACCCTGGGCTAGCTAACCGCACAATCTGATCAGCACGTATAATTTAGGCTCGCGAATCTCCCTGGGGTGAGCCACTTTACCTTAACAGGAAAGAGGAGATGTTTAACAAGCACGCCGGTTGATAGCTTCCCCATTCAGAAGGCGCTAGGCTATTGTGCGCGCCGAGGTAAATGCTAGCTCCGGAGGGAACGGGCCGCATTCATTTACAACAGATCCAGGGGAGAGGGAGCCTAATGCGGGGAAATAGAACATCATGGGGCTGTTTTGAAATGTGTTAAATGGTGATGTGATATGGAGGTTGATGGAAAAAGGCCACTAGGGTGAAGAGTGAATAAAAATAAATGTAAACGCAGCAATGGAGTTGATTTGTTCAGCTTTGGTACGTTACGTGAAGGATTGCATTCACTGAGTATGACAACTTTTATTGACAACTAGGTCTGCCAGGTGTATCGCAATCAAATAGGGTGGTCAAAAGTAGTGAAAATCATTATGGTAATCAATACTAAAACTAGTATCGGAACTAGACTGTCTTTTGAGCAGGTATCGATACTAAAATAAGTCCCATTCACAGGACAGAAATGAACCTTTCCTGAACAGCTTTAGAATGATCTTGTGCTGTATCAGAGCAAGTATAAGACACGTAAACTAGTATACACCCATGGACCACTATGGAACCTACCTGGACAACTGAGGGATAACACAGATATAAGGTGGTAATATAAAAAGTACTATGATTTAATGTTGAAAATCACATTCTCTTCTCTAAATGAAGAGTGTTTTTTTTTTTTTTTAATCATCATCGTGGTATCCGAAACGGTATTGAGTATCAAGTAAAAGGTCACATTTTTATATAGCTCACTTCCACCTTCAAGACACTCAAAGCGCTTTATATCAACTCACCCATTCATACACCAGTGTACACAGACTGGTGTATCACTGGGGGTGAGGTGGGTTAAATGTTCTGCCAAAGGACACAATGACAGCATTCATTTGTGGGAGCTAGAATCGCACCGCCAACCCGTGGATCAGTGAATCTGACCGTTTCACCAATGATGATCATGTCGACAGTGGGATGCGAACTGGCAACCTTTGGATCAGTGGACAAACACTCCACCATTTGAGCTACTGTCGCCCAACACTACAGATAAATTGAAATCTTAATTCAAATGGTTGCCGAAACTGCAAGTATTTAGCTGGCATATCAAAAAATTAAGACCTCTGTAAACAGGAACTGTCATTTATTCTTGTATTAGTTTATCAATTATCAAATGTCAATCTTCTCTCAAATGTTAAATTCTCTTGAACACATTTAAAATCTGGACTTTGAAAAGTATTCCGCTATCAAAACTCCAATCGCAAATTGAATCGTAACCGCAATGCTCATCAGAAAAACAACAATCAGATCATTTTCCAAAATCGTTCAGCCCCAGTCACAACTTGGTCTTGCAGTTTGATAACTTAAACATTTCAGGTTCTATCCCAGCTTCGACCAATGATGTTGTTGTTGTGTCTCTGAGCCATGCACTTCACTGATCTCTTCTTATGCATGTATGTAGTGTGATTTAATGGATTTGACTGTTTTTACTGGGCCTTTTCTCATAAAATTGGCAAAATAAAAAAAACTATGTTGATGTAATTCACACACAGCTAATGCCTATGATGACTTAATATTGTAATGATCTGATATGTTATGTTTCGTTCAGAGTTGACACCTTTTATTGTCCGTGTAGCTGTTGATGTGTAGTTGTTAGACTGGCTCTAGTGAGTTGAGACTGCTGTTGTTTTGGTCCCTTGTGTTCAGAAAATAAACAGAACTGGGCCTGTTCTGTCCAGCTCCCTGTCAAGTTTTTCATAATAATTGCTATAGTGTAGTGATTTTATTTTACTGTAGCCTGTATTTAATAGAAAAAAACTTAAGCGCATTTGTTACATTAATGACGTATTGTTAGTCC
The DNA here is from genome assembly GCF_009829125.3 of Periophthalmus magnuspinnatus. Lineage (NCBI taxonomy): Eukaryota > Metazoa > Chordata > Actinopteri > Gobiiformes > Gobiidae > Periophthalmus > Periophthalmus magnuspinnatus. Next base: position 20,449,048 of record NC_047147.1, on the reverse strand, counting down.
GGCCTCTGTTGTTTAAATTTCATATATTCTGCAGTGGAAATCTGTAATTGATAAGGATTAAATTAAAAACAATACCTTTCATGTTTCTTCTGCGCTTGAAATCTTGAAAGATATAGCCAGAGTTTTGCAATATTTACAATGTGTGTTTTTGTTCAGGAGAAATATTACGTTGATTTAAACCAGGGCTGCAATATATAACAAAATAAAATTGGCTCTGTGCACAACAGCGCCCAGCAACCTCACTGTTAGCGTCATTACTTCCTGTCCAATTGTATCTTTATGAGGTTTTTGCGTTTTGAGTCAAGCTAAGATAATTAAATATTTAAAGATCTAGCAGTGGACAGGGAGCTGCGGGTGGTCACTGACAACATATTAGTGCTTTACAGAATTAGAAATAATAAACTTGAATAATCATCATAAAATTAACGTTAAAAGAGAAGAGTGCAGAGTAAAAACCTTTATTATGTAGATGATAGAATGTCAACAAAAAATCTTGTCTTTAAAAAAAAAAATCTTTTTCTTTCTTGTAGTTTATTCCTCTACAAACATGCCCTGAAATGCAGGGGATTTGTGTATCAGTATCAGTTCATATTTCAGTCCTCTCTCAAACGGTTATACTCTGAACAGAATCCTACTTTTTAGACATACATCCCAAATCTAACCGAAAAATCTCAATACTGATTCTGATACCACGATAATAATCCAAAACACTCGTTATTCAGACAATAGAATGTGATTTTCTGCGTTATCCTTCACTCGTCCAGTAGGTTCATAGTGGTCCATGGGTATATATTAGTCTATGTGTCTTATACTTGTTCTGATACAGCTTAAGATCATTCTAAAGATAATCAGAAAAGGTTCATTTCCGTCCTGTGAATGTGACGTTTCTATTACCGATACTTGCTCAAATAAATATCTCGTTTTACTATGTGTAGTATCTGATTTTCGATACTTCTGACAACCCTACGTTCTAGCTTACATGTACCTGCTTGCCCAGCCCTGTTAGCAGACGTTTGTTTTCCCCGAATAGCCCGGCCGCTTCCTCTCCGTAATAGCTTGGGTTTAGCGCGCTGACTAGCTCCTTTTGTGCCAGGACCCTTTTGATTGGCAGGCCACCCGTCCCCCCCCTCCTCCGAGTCTCAGAGGACTTTCTCAGATCTAAGGCCATGGACTGGAGGTCAAACGCGCTCACTTGAACCCGACTCGCCAGAAACAAACCCCGACATCAAACCACCGAACGCTAAGACCCTGGCTCAGAGGCACAATGTCAGGGGAAGCGCGCCCCGAGGCCAAAGCCATTACTGCGGTGGTAGGAGCAGGAGAGGCTACGAAGGTTAGAGAGAGGTATTGGACTGGACTCGTAGCAGGTAAACAAGTTAAAAGCACGTGTACTGGGTATTTTGAAGGTCCTATATTACACAAAATTGACTCTTTTAGCTTTTAGCCGTGTTATAATGTTTTTACCTCCTCAAGAATATGCCTGGAGTGTTTTGTTTGAGTAACCCTCTGTTATTAGTCTCTCTACATCTACATCTAAATGCTCTTTTTCCACCTTGTGATGTCACATAGTGGTAGTTTTCAAGTTAACAGCTACGTTTTAACTTTTGTTCGGTAGAGATTGGCAGTTCTGGGGCTGAAATTATCCAAATGATTCTACTGATGTGTATAGAGTGTATGGAGTTTAAAAACACAGTGGAGCACTTCCTGTATTACCACATGACATCACAAGGTGGAACAGAGTGTTTTCAGTTTGAGAGAAGAACTCAGTCTACATTTGCAGAGTTTGTGTGTTAAACGTGTGAATGAAACAAAACAAAACCGCAGATATGTTTGTGATGAGGAAACAGCATTATAACATAGATCAGAAAAAAGCGTAATATGGGCCCTTTAAGAGATAGGTTAATTATATTTAAGATTTTGCAAAAAAATTAAACAAGAAGTACCTGTAGTACTAGTCATTTTGTATTGACAATTATAGTGAAGTTTATGGTTTTACTTCCTGGTTGGTTGGACATGGGCAGCAGATATGACATATGTAGAGGTAATTATGCAACTGTAGCAACCATACTGTACACAATTGTCAAAGCTTATCTAAATTACACAAGTGATATTTGATCCAGGCACTCAAAATCACTATACATGCATTTTTCACTCCATACTCGATGGTGGTAAGTTACTATTGTAGCCACAGCTGCCCTGGGATAGACTGGCCCCTCCGACTACCGCTATCGGTCAAGCACACCAAATTTAATCTAGACAAAAAGAGTAAAGTGTCTTGTCAAAAGACACAACAACAGTTTTGCCACTGATGTCCCACAGCATACTCACCTTTCACTTATCCCCGTCCACGTCCCCGCCCTTAGTTGCGATTATTTGGAAAATGAAGAGATGTAGGGTTCTGAACTGTCACAAACCCACTTAAAAAAACAAAAAACATGCAAATTCTACTTGAATAAACCCCTACATATTAGAGGGTAATTTTCTGATCTATGTTATAATTATGTTTCGTCATCAAAAACATACTTGTAGTTCTGTTTTGTTTCATTCACACACACAAACCCTGCATATTTAGCCTGAGTTCTTCTCTCAAACTAAAAACATTTTGTTACACCTTGTGATGTCATGTGGTAATACAGGAAGTGCTCCACTGTGTATTTAAACTCCATACACCTTCTCTAAAATCATTTGGATTATCTCAGTCCTAGAATTACCCATCTCTACTGAAATAAAGGTAAAAGGAGCTGTTAACTTGAAAACTATCACCTCATGACATCACAAGGTGCAACAGAGCATTTTGAGCTTTGAAGATGCAGACAGACTAATAAAAAAGGGTTTCTCAAACATGTGTGAATGAAACAAAACACAACTCCAGGTATGTTTTTGATGAGGTAACAACATTATAACATGGATTAGCACTCACAAGAGTTGATGTTGTGTAATATAAGACCTTTAACATGCTGCAGATGTATCAGCAAATTCATCGAAAACTACTAAAAGTGTAAAGAAGTCCCATCAAAATCTTAGTTTCCAGGCCTGTGTATTGAATCGCAGATGCCATATAGCTTTTAGTGGGTTGTTATCATGCTATTATCTTATGCTAACACATTCTACACATTCAGACACACAGTCGATGTTTGCTAACCAGTGTACGCAAACATATACACGCAGATATGCCGGATAAACAAGACTCATGTAAACAGAGTGTCACAGAGGATCTCACATATCAGTCCTGAGGCAGGTCCAACAACTACACAAGTCCCTGAAAAATAAATAAATACATTATTATTATTATTATTATTATTATTATTATTATTATTATTATTATTATTGTTGTTGTTATAAATATATTGTGGAAGCTGGTATAATAAGAGTCAGGTTTGTGGAAATGTAAGCTCGCTCACAGTAAGTACACATACTTTTCAGTGCATTAAACACAACCAAAATTAAGGCAAAACACTGCAGCTGAATAGAAAAATATCTGAAATTTAGAGGTATCAGTTTGAAACTTCTTCTGCAGTTTACTCATATAAATGTAAGAACAAAATGTATTACAAGTTTTTCATCATGTAATGTTTTCATATAAAAATTATGCATATTGGACATTCAAAACAGAAACATGAAAAGAGCCTGGTTTGAATTTCTTGCTTCATTTACTTGTCATGCTGTTTCCAAACAAAATATACAGAGGGGATTTTGGATATCTTATTTAGTATTTGACTAAACCAAATCTTACTGAAAAATTGCCTAAAATTTCAAAATTTCCATAATTGTTGGGAGATAAAACTTTAATAAATCTGATTAAAAAAATCTTCTGTTCTGTCGAAATCTTGCAAAGTGTAAGACTGGAAGGTTTGGTGTGTGTAGGTGCTACTTTAAGGAGTGATTCTTGTGTCCCTCTGAGGGGAAAATGCAGTTTGAGAAAATGACCTTTGAATTAAATTAAATATTAAACATCTTTCAGTGCAGAATGGACAATTTGTTGTTTCCACATGAAAGCTTGTTGTTGATCAAATGGACCAAAAAAATAAGTTTGGCCTGTAGTGTCTCCCATGTAAGCCATGTTATAATGTTATTACCTCATCAAAAACAGACCTGGAGTTGTGTTTTGTTTCATTTACACATGTTTGATTAATCCTACATTATTTTTCTGTCTGCATCTCCACCTCGTGATGTCATGTGTTGGTAGTTTTCAAGTTAACAACTACTTTTTTACCCTTAGTTCAACAGAGATTGGCAATTCCAGGACTGAAATCATCCAAATGATTCTAGTGAAGGTGTATGGAGTTTAAAACACAGTGGAGCACTTCCTGTATTACCACATGATGACATCACAAGGTGGAACATAGTATTTTCTGAACTGATAAAAGAGCTCAGCCTAAATATGCAGGGTTTGTGTGTTAAACGTGTGTGAATGAAACAAAACACAACTCTAGGTCTGTTTGTGATGAGGCAACAACATTATAACAAAGATCTGTATATTGGCTCTTTAAATCTTACCTAAAAAGTTACATAATGTCACTCCAGTTCAATAATTTGCTGTAATAAATATCTCTGTGTCTATAGACTGTTTCACAATGCTGGTTTAATATTTGTTTAACCTGAAATCCCAATAACCCCATAGCATTTTGCAACACTAGCAGCTAGCCCTTACATACCCCCATTGTCCTTCCATGTTTTGTTTTTACCCCTGGCTGATGTAGTAGCTTTTGCATTAGCGTAGGACAGAGCAGACACCACTACTATCTGTCAGACCGCATCTCCTCTCCAGCGTCCCACCTCCACCCCTCCGCACCCACCCAGACTCGAACCCCCCTCCCTTCCATCCCTCTCTCATTTACGGGCCCCAGCGCGACAACTGATCCTAATTGGCTTTGAGCAGCTCTTCATGTATTATTGGTGGGTGACTGCGTCGGCTTCGTGTCGACATGGCGGGGACACGCTAAGGGACAGGGCGAGCTTTTAGCCTCGTACCTGCGCGGCTGCGGCGTAGGCTAGCGTGGACCGGAGATTAATATTAATATGGACAAGTGTGTACAGCAGACTGCGTACTGTGGTATGTGGAGGTCTGAGTATTATAGGGGCAGGTGGACCTTGTATATTTGTAAGTTGTTAAATGTGTTTTAAGTGGAATCAATGCGTGATAGTAGTTTTCAAAAGCATTAAACTAGGCTAGGATTTGTCACCATCGCAAGTTTTGAAGTTCGATATATTGCTGAAGAAAATATAGACGATAAACGATAATACTGACATAAATTTATGGCACTGAAGTTTAATTATCCCCAAATAAATAGCGGAATACAACACTTTGGTAGTTAGTTTATATCTATGAGTCCTAGAAATTATTTATGCAACTTGAGCTTGTATCTGCTATACAGTTATAATCTATGACACCCGTGGATCATTATGTTATGTTAGCACTTTTTACATCGCAGTATTCATCAAAAACGACTTGATAAAAGAAACGAGTTCGCTGACTTCCACATTTGAAAATTGTGGTTCCCAACGGGGGCTGACGTCACCGTAAATGATGGATAGCTAGCCAGCAGCAGATATATGTATATATTTTTTAAATTTGTACCAAAATAACTACACGACACTGCCGAATCCTACTTGTATCACCGATTAAGAAAATAAAATTGGAGAACGAAGTAAGTACAGAGCAGTGGGCGTGTACCGGTGGCAGTGAAAACGGGGGTTGAGCGGCAATATGGCGTCTTGAAAATAAGCGATTAAAGATTGCTCAAACATGCACGAATCACTCCTAATGCAACTTCAGGTGAGTAAATGTTGAGGGGAAACAACTATAACATGGTTAAAAGCTCTGAAAAGTCGATTTTGCAGAATAGGTCGTGTGAATGAAATGTGAATGAAAGTAATTTAAGAATACATGTTTTTTTAAATTTAAAAAAAATAAAGGTTTCATTCATTTTGACAGTAATCACAATATAACTCTGGCATCCTCTTGATTGAACAGGCCTCTATATATAACGTTGCTCTTAGACCCGTAGTTACTAGTGTACACTACGGCCACATTTGACCGCTACCAGAGGAAAGTGACAGAACTGTGATCGTGTTGTGTTTGCGCGTGCTTCACCTTGTTTACTTATCCCTTTGTCATCTGATCAGAAGAGGAACCCCCCCACCTCCACAGACACACACACATACACACACACTCACACTTCCCTCTCCTTTCCCCCCAACGCACCGCAATCACCCAGCAGTCAAAACACATCAACTGCTCCCATATCCCTCGGCGTGAAGTACGAGCCAAGATCTAACCATCAGTGGTGCGAGGAGTACCGCAGATTTGTGCTTGAGTAGAAGTACAGTTACCTCATTAATACTGTAGCTAAGTACAAGCACTCCTGTCAAAATTGTACGCATGAAAAATACTATTTAGTTATTTGAGAAGCAGTTTAGATCACAGTTTTATACATAGTTTAAATCGCAATCTGCATGTTCTCACACAGTTGGAGCGTGGGACAGTACTTAGTAACTGCCATGATTTAAAATTAAGATAACTCATAAGGTACATATTGTCGTCCCCATAGAGCAGGGGTGTCAAACACATTTGCACCGTGGGCCACATTAGCCAAATGGTTCCCCTCAAAGCGCCAGATGTGATGTAAAATAAATGTAACTACTTTAACTTGTTAGTTAACTGCCTCTGTATTTATTACTTATTCAAGTTACAAATAATACTTATCCATTTGCATAGATGTAAAAAAGAAATATATGGCTGTGTAACTGACATTTTAAGACAGTCATACCTTTTAATTTACCTTGTTGTGGACCACATAAAATGATGTGGCGGCCCACATTTGGCCCGGGGGTCTTGAGTTTGACACATGTGCCATAGAGAAATTTGTCTTCTGCATTTGACCCATACCTCAAATCCGCTGGCGCACCTCATCATGAGCCTTAGCTGGAGGATTTGACGGGGGAAAACCGGAGTACCCAGGTTTCCTCCGGCCGTCGTAACTAACACAATTACATGGCTAGAATTTTACAAAAGTACAGGTTAATAAATGTACTCAATGAAGTAAAATTACCCTAAAAATAGTAGTTACCCACAGTAACGTAAGTATTTGTAATTATTTACTTTCTACCTCTACTAACTATTCACTTCCTCGTTCATCCTGTTTTTTTTCCTCTCCCATTTCTAGACTAGCAAGCGCCAAAACAAAAGCGAATGCGCAGATAAAAAGCAGCGGATCGTGCCCTGTCCACCCGTATCACCGGCGATGCACGACCAGCCCATTACTATGGTAACGAGGCGCTATATTCAGAAGGCAGCATCTCTCCGTCCCCCCGCGGTGACGAGAAGGCCGAGATGACAGCCCCCCGTGCCCGCGCGCCCCTCCCCTACCCAAACACACACACACACGGTCACGTTTACAAGGCTCGCGGGGTCTGGGTGTAGACGAGTGTTCATTTGCAGGTGCTGTGGCGATGAGCGTGTTTACTACCGGTGACATTATAATCTGCCGTTAGCGTTTGTGTTAGCATTAGCCATGATATAATGCGATTTAGTGTTTTATTCCATTCACACATGTTCCAGTGATATGAATATGAATGCTTAAAATTATATTAAACATTTTTGGAAAGTTAGATAGTAACTAATAGTAACTTAAACAATTCTAGCTATAGTCCATTTGTAAAAAACTCCTTGTAACCGTGTTTTACGTCGTGGCCATGTCTTTAAATTTGAATTTTTGCAAAAAGTGTACAGGAAAAATGAATGGGACATTTACTTCTGGAATCTCTATGGGCTTCGAAGTGGGCGGGGCTGATGCTTGACCCAGGAAGTACTTACTCACTCATTTGGGGCTATTGAAGATTGAAGCAGTTCTTTTTGATGCAAGTAATTGTTCTTTAATTTTTTTCTGTTTTATATATATAATCAGTTGCTTTTAGAAAATGAATATACTAAAGTAGCGTTTACATAAGTGCAAAATTGTACAGCCCTTGAAACAAAAATGGTAGTAGTATTGGATCGATATTAATTTTTTTTTTCTTTTATTTTATTCATAAAAACACATTTAACTAACTTATATCCCCATTAGGTTTCATTAATTTGACATGCTGCATTAAAATGATAAAAATATTTCAACAATTTCATTTTTTTTTCTTTTCTCAGATAAAAAATGTATTTATAACTCAAAAGTTTGCTATCCTGACATGCCTATACCTTCCTATCCTCCTATGGAAAACAGCTCAATATCTTTTAACAGCTCTGAGTCCCCACATGTCTTTATAAACACGCACACACACACATATACACAAGGAGTACAGGGAGAAGCGGAGATTGGGTGCAGAGAGGCAGACAGATCCTGGTTAATAGGACGTACGGCTACAGGAAGGAGATGTTTTTAACCCCTTCCTTGACAGCATTTTACTGCTCTATGCCAATGTTTTATTCACAACAACACGCAGGTCACCGGTAGGTTTTGGATGTTCGCAGACAGTCATGGATTGGCACCAATTTTCATGCATAAAAATGTTACAGATTTTTTATTTTTTTATTTTTTTGTCAGAGCCTTAAAATATGGTTACATATTTTTGCCTATTGCTTAGTTTTGAAATTGATTTTTAAAATTTTAGTATCGTAACAACAGTAGTGTTTAGTACTGATCACTTTATAATTAGCTGTTTTACTGTTAGCATTAGCATGATAGAATTTTATTGCCAAATTATTTCAGCATGAAGCTTTGATTTTGCAAGATTATTTTAGTAGAATATGTGTGTATGTTTTGTTTTTTTTTGCTTGTGTTTTTTTTATCCAAATGACCAAGCTGAAACCACGTTAAAGCCCCATTGCGTAACATTTCCACTTACAATTACACGTAAAGAAAAGCGTTTTTGGAAATTTTTTGTGTTTTTATATCTCAAAATACCATAACATATTTTGAGTGAGCTTGCCTTTCCACAGATCTGACCTGTAACTCAACCTGGTAATGGGTTGAATCACAATCACAATATTAGTCTAATAATTTGATAACTTTTTTTGATTTTTTTTTTTACAATTTTAACTTTTACAATCTTAAAAACGTGAAAACAGGACTCACTTATGCATTCAGAGCATCCTAATGATTCACCATGATGAGTTTATAAGCGCTTTTCAGAACTTTCAGAGACCAGAGCAGAGTTTTGTTGTCACAGTAACAACAACTAGCATGCTAACATATACTTCCTGCTTCTCGGATAATAAAAAACTTCATAATTAGACGCAGACAGCACACAGTGGACTTCTTTTGACCTCAAGAGCTGCTTACATAATATATCTGTACTGGGGCGAGACACGTTTTGCTCAAATACACGGGGAATAGTCTCTTTCTCAACATACAGTACTGAAGAATTACTTTTGAATTCCTTCACATTCCTCTGAGACTCCATTTTGAATTTTTGCTGCGTTTTCGTGGAGTCAGACCAAAGCGAGTATTCATATCCATATTTTGTCATAAATTTCTCAACAATTCTGGAGTCGTGACTTTTTACCCTGATGTGACATTTTTAAAGGCCATTCGCGTCAAAGCTTAAACGGGTTACTCCGCACTTCTCACTAAGTATAATTTTTATTACACTTTAGTGGCATTATTTATGTAGAACACCTTGTATGTATTCATAATTTACATAGATTTAGTCACAAATAGGCCTTTTGCAATTGTATTTTCTGTTTCAATATTTCCCATTATGCAACTAGAACTAAAATGTTGCAGCATTCTGTTAAAAAAGTATTTATATTTGTTTTGATAATTTCATAAACTGCGTATTCTGTGTTGTTGGGGAATTATTTGAGCAAACATTTGATGAAGGAGGAAGCTTGGACTGGCCCAGAGGTGTTTTAAATGCAGTAAGAGTGCCATCCTTTGACCGTAACAGGAACTGCAGCTGTATCATTGTTACAGCATAGAAAGAACAAGAGATAAAAGCATTTTGAAGAGTTTAGCATTCAAATATTAGTGGTAAAGTTTGAGTTATTTTCTGATACAAATTAGAATTTCCATCTGTTTGTCTTCATGGAGACCAACAGACGATGTCACCAGGCCAAATTACAAGTCACATCTATGGAAAGGCATGCTCCAAAGTATCCCAAAGTATCCTTGAAACATGAACAGTTGAATCAATACGCGGCAGATTGGTTTAAAGGTGCGTTATGTAACATTTCTGATGGAGGGTACGCAACCCGCTTGTTTCCATGACAACGTTATTGCTTTCCCTGGAATGTTTCACAGTACTGCGATAAATTAATCTCATATATATATGATTCAATACAGATGTTTTTATTGCTTGTAAATACCTTGACAAACTCGCATTCACACCGAGCGCCTCTCCGCAGATCTGACCTGTAATTTGGCTATAGTATCATCACTTCGCCCGGGATCCAGAACACACACCTCTTCAATACTTTTTCAAAGATGTGAGTGGTCACCTGTGAATCTCAACGAGGTCAGAAAGGCGTGATTGACAGGTGGATTAGCCAATCAGAGACGTGCATGGTCAGTACGTATCAAAACAAACATGGCTGCTTAGGAGGAAAAAAAGAAACAAAAATATATCACGGGGGACGGAAAAACATTGGTCTGACTCCACGAAAACTCAAAATGGAGTCTTAGAGGAACACAAAGGATTCAAAAGTAATTCTTCAGTGCTGTATGTTGAGAAAAAGACTATTCCCCGTGTATTTGAGCAAAATGTGTCTCGCCCCAGTACAGATATATTATGTCTTTTTATTAAGCAGCTCTCGAGGTCAAAATAAGTCCGCTGTGTGCTGTCTGTGTCTAATTATAAAGTTTTTTATTGTCCGAGAAGCAGGAAGTATATGTTAGCATGCTAGTTGTTGTTACTGTGACAGCAAAACTCCGCTCTGGTGTCCGTAGAATCAATGAACGAAGCAAAAGCTAAACTCTGACGTGAGAGTAATTTGATTTGGATGATACTGTCAAACTCTGGCTCAAGGTATATTGTTATTATTACTATCACTTGCTTCTCGACATGGACTCAAAGCGAAAACATCTCCATGGAGACAAGCAGGTGGCGGACCCTACAGCAGAAAAGTTCCACAGTGAACATACAATCCAGTAGCAGTAGCGTCCCACTCACAGGCCTAACCAAGCCTCATTTTTTCCATCGTTCTGTCTGTGTCAGCTCAAACCATGGATTCAGATTATCCCATCCCACAAAAAGAGCAGATCTGAACCGACAAGAGGAGCCACCGCGTCCCCCGCCAGAGCCCAGGGACGTGAGCATCCCCTCAGCTTCACGCGGTCGGACAGCGCCATGCCCCCCGGACGCCCCCCGCCCCTTCTATTTTCCTCCCCCCTCTCTCTCTCTCTCTCTCTCCCCCCTCTCTCGAATTAGGCACATTAGCGGCAAAATACCGTAACTCGGGATGATGGAATTCGTCATCGTTCGCGTTGTCCTGGAAAGATGCGGTTTGATCGGGCGACTCGCGGAGAGGGACCCACGGGCAGGTCGCGGAGGGGGAGGGAGGGGGAGAAAGAGGTAGACATGGCAGGATAGATCTTTGAGGGATGTGCATCAGTCGTGAAAAGCTCCGAAGCAATCCGTCAGAAAGCAGGGACGTTAAGGCAGTGAGAAGAGACAACATTTGGGGACTCGTCATGGAAAAGAAACAAAAAAATAAAACTAAAAACCCAAAACACTGTATTTTGCAACACATTCTGATCCAGTCAAAGAAATTGTAATATTTGAAGTTAAAATTTTGTGTTGTTGTTATGTTGAAATTTAAATTGTGAAAATTTAAAGCAGTTTTGTTGCACATTTAAATTATCTACCTAGTTATTTGTCATACTATTTTTATTTAAAATTAGCCTGTGTATTCTGTAGTTGTTTTCAATAATTACTTTTAATGAATTTTTCTTATATTATACAAAAAAATTTCATTAGACAAAATTTGTAGTTTGTATTTTTTGTATCTTTTTTTGTATCATTTTTACGATGCAACAAAATTTCAAAATCACTTCATTTTAACTTTCAAATTTCAATATAGTTTTCCACACACTAGTCATGTCAATAAATAATGTGTATGCTTTTATGTCATAACGAAAAATGTGTTCATACTCAATATAAACATCCTATACAATTCTGGTTGCCACGGGCGATCAGATGCGTCCCCTGCTCGACCTCTGACCCGGACATGGGCAGATCATGTGACCGTGTGACCAGAGTTGACCTGACAGCTCCACACACTTCACTGTTTACATCCACACTGCAGTAAACAAACCCCTCCACATGAGTCCAAATGACCTGGATTTAATTTATTTTAATTTAATGTATTTACTTATTTATTTAGTTATTTATTTGTATATATATATATATATATATATATATATTATTATATATATTTATTTTTTTATTTCCAAACACAATTGAGGACTTTTGTTCCTTCTGCACTTCATAGAAAAAGAAGCAAATGACAATCAAATATTAAAACTAGTAAAATCAGTGCGGCCAGTTACTTAAATCTATATTAGCCACACCTACCAGGATACACCAAATAAAAAGAACTATACTTTTAAATACTTCATAAACATAATCTGTGCCATCGCATGAATATCGTTTTGTAATTTTATTTGCCAAAACATTTTTCATGATAAGAAAGTTGTTTACGATTTGTGTTCTGGTTCTCAAGCCTATTAGCTATTCACTTTGGGCTGCTAGATTCTGCAAGTAAAACCAGTTTGTGATAAAGCCAAAAGAGCTCTCAATGATTCAATGTACTTGCAGTATTGGGTTTCAGATGACATCACAACATTCTATGGGCCAATAATATTTATTACAGCTAAAATTATATGCAAAATTGACTTTTTTTTTAGCTGTCTTCCATGTTATAACTTTGTTCCCTCATCAAAAACATGTCTGAAGAGGTTTTAGATGTCATGCATGTTTCAGTGTTTTAGTGATCTCTCCCGGGCCCTATTCAAACTCTCCACACGGTTAGCGATATGAATCTGTCCAACGGAGGACTCATCAAAAACAAAAATGAAACTTATAAAAGAGTGAATATAGCATTTTCAAAACAATAAAAGGCAACATGTTGACCTAAATATTTTACGTTTTAGTAATGAATACCCCATAGAAGTGTAATACCCCCATTTAAAATGCACAATTCGTTGTATTCTGGCAGGATCTAGGGTCTAGTCACTAATAGAAATGATCAGGTTCAACATTTGCCTTTTATATATTTCTCACAAAAACACAATGTAATCAGTACCAAAAAGTGGCTCTTGTCCCTCATTTCAGAGTGTATCATCACATGCTAGAATCTGAAAACTACCAGTATGGCTAATAATTTCATTCCAAGCTCAGGTGATGGTAATACTGTTTTATTTGCACCTTTTAGATATATTTTATAGTTTAGTTGATTCTATTTTCCTTCATAGCTTAGCATTCTTAGCTCGTACGTATTATAGTGTCTGATAGTGTAAACAGAAGAGAGACGGGAGAGGAGGATGTAGAGATGTGCTATGTTAGCCCGCCCCGTGCACGTGAGCTAGCTGCGACTGTGTCTGTTTGCTAACACTGATGTTGTGTGACAGCGGGGCATTCCGGGGCATTCCGTGATGAGAGCCGACAGGAAAACTGACAGAGGCCGGAATGAGATGAGAGTCAAAGGGAGATATATGCAATCATTGTTTTTGGGTTTTTTTTAATGGAGTTTTTTTTTCATCTTTTGTGGCTTTTTTCAGGGTTATAAGAGAGAACCAGTTGCATGATGATTTGTAAGGTTTTTATGCCGGATGTCCTTCCTCCTGCAATAAACCGCAGTCCAGCTACAGCGATGGTGTTGATATATTTTTGGATTATTCCAATGAAATAATCAGGCAAAGTTGTTTCTGTTATAGCATCAGTCCTATATCTGAGACACGGGATGCAAAAAAAGGCTCAGTTGTTAGTGTTTGTCCACTGATCTGAAGGTTGGCAGTTCGAATCCCAGTCTGATTGGTCTGATTCAGTGACCCACAGGTTAGCGGTGCGATTCCAGCCCCCACGGATGAATACTGTCATTGTGTCCTTGGACAAGACACTTAAACCATCCAGTGTGCGGTGTCTTCAGTAATTCTATATATAGTTTTGTTGGTGATAATATGCTCTACAAACGAACAATTTCAAAGTAAAAAAAAAAAAATCTAATATCCATGTTTGTCAAACTTTTGAGAGCAATTATTACCAATGTATTCTCTCCAAGTTTCACCAGATCAAAACCAGGACTAAAACAGGTCGAAAAAGGTTTAAACTAGAGCTGTGTGTGGGTTGGCTTCCTGTTATATGCAGTGGTGGAATGTAACAAAGTAAAAGTAGTGAAGTATGATACTTAAGTACAGATTTGAGGTATCTGTATTTTACTTAAGTCAATCGTAAAGTGGACACTTTTTACTTTTACTTCACTACATTTGAGAGCAGGTATCTGTACTTTCTACTCTACTACATTTTGAACTAAACTGAAAAGTATTTTTTATGATTGTCTGAGACCTGCTGAAGAGGCTTAGGGTTTATTTTTAACACGCTCATTATCTGAGCAAAACAAAACTATTTAAATAAAAACTGTTGTATTGTTGTATCTAAAAAAAATATTGATTCAATTGTTTCTGGTGAACAAAATGCACATATTTATCAAAATCACTGCATTTGAAGCTTTATAAGGTCTCAAAAATAAACAAAATGCTTTTACTTTTTACTCTTGAAGTACATTTTTAAACAGGTACTTTAATACTTTTACTGGTGTCTGTACATTTACTTAAGTAACAAAATCGAGTACTTCTTCCACCACAGGTAATATGGTGCCATTTTGAGGGCGACTGATCATTCAAAAGATACATTTCATTTTCAATTATTGTTACTATGGTCATTACTAAGGAACTTTTCATCATACTGAAACCCATGGATTCAAGGACCAAAGTGTTATGTATGTGTATGTTAACCACTAGAAGTACCAGTACCACAGCTTGAGAACCCGTGTAGACATTATACCTCCAAATCCAAATGTAAACAGGACAATTTTCTCTTCTGTTATTAAAGTCATAAAGTCGTACCTGATAACTGACGAACTAGTTCATTTTAAACAGTTTGCACCTATTCACCTATGGGTTATTCACCTATGAATTTATAAGCGTTTTAGAGACCACATCAGACCTTTGCCGTCACAGTAATGCTAACACCAACTAGCATGCTAACTCACACTTCTGATTCTCGAGCAATAAAAGAGACAGTACACAGCAGACTTATTTTGACCTCCAGATCTGTTTATACAATATACATGTACTGGGCTAAGGCACGTTTTGCTTAAATACATGAAAACTCTCTATTTCTCTTCCTCCGTGTTTACTTTTTTAAATTTGCCATCTTCCAAAAGGCTTATTTGATTTTTTTTAAATGATTTTTTTCTTAGATGAGGTGTCAGGATTGTCGGGAGTGGCAAAGTGCCTTCCAACAAGCTGGGATTAAACAGTCAAAGCACATCAGACCCTCCCCAAAACCTCTATAATGTATGCACTTAATTCTGCTAACTTCAGCCTGACTCCGTGATCCCCCTGAACTATTTGGAGCGACTGGCAAAGCTGAAATATTCAACAAAATGTGAAAAAGAATGTGTCACCTGTGTCTGCGGGGATGTACTGTCAAGGATTAGAGTGAAAAAGAGTGTTTGAAGGGCCCATATAACACTATTTTCTGATTGATGTTATAATGTTGTTTCCTCATCATAAACAGACCTGGAGTTGTGTTTTGTTTCATTCACACATGTTAGCAAATTTAGGCTGATTTCTTCTCTCAAACAGAAAACACTCTGTTCCACCTTGTGATGTCATCATGTGGTAATACAGGAAGTGCTCCACTGTGTTTTAAACTTCACCTTCACTAGAATCATTCGGAAATTTTCAGACCTGGAATTGCCGATCTCTACAGAACTAAAGGTAAAAGGTGTCTGTGAACTTGAAAACTACCACTTCATGACATCACAATTTGGAACAGAGCATTTTGAGCTTTAGCGATGTGGACAGACTAATAATAAAGGGTCACGCAAACATGTGTGAATGAAACAAAACACAGCTCCAGGTATGTTTTTGATGATGTTACAACATTATAACACGACTCACAAGAGTCAATTTTGCGTAATATAGGACCTTTAAAGAAAGTTTATGTATAGTTTATGATGGAAATGTTGGGATTTAGTTTGGATTTTAATAACAATTTAGGTTATTTCTTAAGACAATACAGTAGGAGATGCATTTACCTTGTTGACCAGAAAGCAGAATGAGTCTCACATGAGTCTCTTATTTGGGTTGAATTCCAGTCAGTTTAAACTTAAAATGCCTCTCTCTGATCTGATGGTCACTACTAAACCCCAGCACCTGCAGACAATCATCAGTCATGCTAGTTCACCCTCTGCAGCTCAGTGAGTGAATTCTGGAGGTTCTGATCTTTCACATGAGGCCTGTCCATAAACTGAGATGAGAAAGAGTTGTATGTGTCCTCTATTTGCAGGTTAAGGCTCTGGACACACAGGTTCAGATGTGACTGTAGTACCTTTTTTGAAACTCTAAAAGTGCAGGCTACACACAGTTCTTCAAAATGTAAAATAATGATCTAAGTATGCAGAGTTTAATACTAAATACCCCCTTCTGAATGGCTTTAGATGTAGTGCGCTTACACAGAATTATGCATGAAACAAAACAAAAAAAAACCCAACATATCCATTTTCAAAGCAAATATTAATTACATGTGCGTCATACCCCATATACCTGATACTCTGCTATCTGTACCTATTAGCTTGCTTACATCTCCCCTCACATCCACGAAAACCTACACCAGCCTAATTTATCCCATTTTACACATTTTGTCTGATCATTTTCCTGTATAAATTATGCATGACGTCTCCACGGGGGGAGCGATATGACCATTAGCATATCTGATAGTAGCTTCGGTGCTAGCTCCCACCTTTGGCCGTCCTTGCAACCTGACTGTTCATCAATACCCCGGTCACTTTATCCATCGGACCCCGGCACGTCCTCGCGGCTCCCCCCAGCTTGGGCTAATGACACTGGTACTCGCCGAGCGGCTAGGTGGCCTCCAGTCTGGCACCGTCTGGTCATCTGGTTTTGACAAAAGCAGCAATTAGCAACACCTCCGACAATCCGTGGTGAAAGGAGATAGCTTTAGCTCCTGACACCGCGGGCGCTAACTGTCTCCAGGCCTTCTCCATAGCGGGGCTGTTTGTGCCATGGGTGACCTTTTGACATGAGGCGAGTGCGGTTTCAGGAATAATGGTGGATTTGTTAAGAGTAAAGGGCAAAGTACAAGGAAAGGTATGGGTAATGAGAGAAGAGGGAGGATAGTGTGTCATCTTTGGGAGTGTGATGATGTTCTTTAGGCCTAATCACCACAGGAGACATCAGTTTGGGTAGGAAAAAAAATCTACATGTTTTGTCCCACTTTTCTCTGAATCGCCTCCGTGTTTTTAAAGTTCATCAGGCGTTCACCGGGTGTCTTCAGAGCAAGTCAGTGTTAATGTCCACTAAGCAGTTCAGCAACTCTGACTGCAGACATATCACTGTATATACAACATTTTAGCTTCCTGCCTGTGCTTTTTAGTATTGATTTTAAGATTTTACTGATCACTTTTAGAGCTCATTTAGGTTGCACCCAGTTACATTTCAGATTCTCTACGAACACTTCTGCAGTCTTAGATCCTCAGGTAGGTCCATGTTAGCTTTTCTCCTGCAGCCTTAGATCCTTAGGTAAGTCAATGTTAGCTCTTCTCCTGCAGCCTTAGATTCTCAGGTAGGTCTATGTTAGCTTTTCTCCTCCAGTCTTAGATCCTTAGGTAGGTCCATGTTAGCTTTTCTCCTGCAGGTCGCTGTTAGCTGTTCTCCTGCAGCCTTAGATCCTCAGGTAGGTCCATGTTAGCTTTTCTGCTCCAGCCTTAGATCCGTAGGCAGGTCCCTTTTAGCTGTTCCAAAGTCGAGGCTCCCGATGAAGGCTGTTGGAGTCTTCTTGGTCTTGGTCTGGTTTTAAAATGACCTGCCTGGGGACATAAGCCTTGCACCTTCTTCACCCTCATTTTTATTGTCAGGCCTTTTTATAAATTGTCTTCTAATTGTATGTGTGCATCTTTTCTTTGTATTTCTATGCTTTGTGTTTTATCTTCAGGGTGTGTATTGTGTTTTTTACTTTGGTTGTGAAGCACTTTGTAAACTGCTTTTTTGAAGATGCTACGATGATGATGATGATGATGATGATGATGAGTGTTATTATTATTATTATTATTATTATTATTATTATTATTATTATTATTATTATGTACAACTTGTCTCTTTTTTGGTGTGCCTTACCCCGGCTCAGACTGCATACGGTGCAGCTCCAGTGCAAAGGCCGCCACCGCTACCACTACAACTACTACTAATGCCACTACTACCACTACTGCTACTACTACTACTGCCACTAACAATATCACTACTACTACTACTACTACTACACTAAAAGCATAATTACAGGCACAAGGACAGTAAGTTTGAAATTTATAGGATTCCAACTGAACTGCCAAATCATGTCCAATATTTAAAGTAAAAGTAGGCCTAACATAATGTAGATAAAAGCCATTTCAATCAAATGTAAACTTCCTTAAGATCAGCTTGTAAAATCTGATCATATAAACCTCACATACAGCACTGAGAGTAAGACACACCAGTCCTCCTTCTGTCTTCTCTCTGAGGGCCTTTTAGACCTAACCCCCGTCCTCTCTTTTCTTCTCTTCTCATACTTACCCCGTTAGATAAAGTTTACCTCCACACATCCTAGTTTGACCCTTATGCATATTGAAGTCTTGGGTCTCCGGCCTGTTTAAAAATGCATGACTTTGCGCGCTTGTTGATCTACGCCCATGCAAATCGCCCCCGTCGCCGCTGTCAGCCTCCCCCCGATGAATAATGTAATGTGTTGTGTACTCGGGGACGCACCATTGACAGTCAATTAGCAAGTTTGATTGGTGGGCACACCTTTCTGCTTTTGAACTGTTAATTTTATGTAAATAGCTAACCACCGCACCCGCGCCGTCTAACCAAAACCGCCACCCACCCTCCCCGACCCCACCTCCCGCCACGAATCAACCGCCGCTACATCCTTAATAATTGATCAGCGCGCACCTGCTAGCTTGATGCTATGGGAGTCGCGTTTTTAACAGTCTGGGGGCCCTGCGATGCTAGCCCCCTTTTGATATTCAAATTCGTTCATTCAAAAAAAAAAAAAAAAAAAAACATCGTCCGATTTTTTTTTTTTCTTTCAGAGCTTGTTAAAAAGATTCCAGTGTCCAACCCGATAGATCTCGCTTCGTGTCGGCCCGATATGATGGCGCGTGATGCCTCGTAAACGCGACGCCAATGACAATTTGTTGTTGACGCGCGACCAAGCTAGCTTTTATGTGCTGGGGAAGATTGCGCTCGCAGGTAAATGATCTAGCGGTTGTCAGATTTACCCCCGCCTCCTCCTCTTTTTCTTCTCTGTCTCTCCTTTCAATATCTCATCTCGCCGGTTAATTTGGAGGAGCAGACACGGGAAGCAGGAGGATTCATCAAAGTTGACAAGCGAGCGGGAACGCGGTAGGGGGATCGCGGGGAGCCTGTGTGAATATGGTGATAGTATTGTGGTGCGCGCCCTCTAGCAAAGCGGTACCACGGAGGGGTCTTGTTGCACAAAAGACAGAATTCACTTTACGGGCCTTAAACAAGTACTGATGTTCTCCTATTTGTGCAGGAGGCCAGGGGCAGGAGCTACGGCAGCGGGGAGAGCTACGTGGGGGGAGTCGTGCTATTTTATATTGGAATCGGGTAAAAGTCAGACTGTATTGGGGTGAGAAGGCAAATGATGAGGCTTGATCCATTGATGTTTTTAATAGAAGCAGTCACCGGGTGCTGTTGAATGCGATATCGAATTCAGAAGTACAGTATTAGGATTGAAATATATATCTAGTTTTAGGCCTTGAGTTCTTTTTGTTGTTTTGTCTGTGTGTCCCCGAGTCATCTTCTTTCCCCATAATCATGGCTGTTGGATAACTTGGCCGTGATTGGAGGACAGTTTCCAAGCCTGGCCAATCCTGGGGTCCACCTTCACCTTCATAGAGTCACTATGTTTTTGAGACACTTCGTCGTCAATACTCACTCAGTTTGTTCGTCAGATTTTGTTATTTATTGTGATATTTGTGTTTAATTTTTTTGTTTAGTTTACCCTTGACTTCCCTGCTTATTAAATTGCTTCTTAATTTACCACTTTTCATCTTGGTTTTCTTTTGTTACTTTCCTGTCCACACACGAGCTGGGTCGTAACAACTGGTATTGCTATGAGGATTCTTCAGGTCCAAGTATCAGTACTGGGGATGACAAAATGGATTCCCCAGGTTTTAGCTGCATAAAACTGAAACGCTGATTGTCCATGTTTAGTCCTGACTCTGGGCACCAGCAGGAGGCCAGTCCCTGAAGTCCTCAGAGTGTGAGATGGTTCATGTGGCACTAACATGTCGGAGATGTACTTTGGTGCTGGTCCATGGAGGGACTAAAGGCACTGAGTACAATAAAGTTTTCCTCACACTATTTGAAATAAATGCAAACATTATTAAAATTTAAAAAGTTTGACACAGACCATTAAATCCCCTTGTTATTCATTTTCAACAAATGAATACACCAGAAACGTAAATTTTTTAACCGTAATTGCATCATAGTTATGTCATAGCTAGCCCGTTTTACACACTCTTAATCAAAGCTTCGGAAAAGTGTATTTAGAACATTTTTTAAAATTCCACAACCAGCCCCAGCGCTCACCTCCTGTCCGTCTTGTAACACCACTACGCACACTAACCTTTTAAACCCTCACTTACAAACCCCTGAAGGACACCACGTCTTCATTGATCCCGTCCACTCTCCAGAGACATGTTCTACCAGTGGACACATGCATTGACCAGCGCCCTAAAGAGCAGTCTCTAGGGTCCTGACCTCTCCAATATGGCCGCTTATCCCCGCTCTCCCCCGCATTAGACAAATAGATTTTTCCATTCTGCGCATAACTTGTGAAGCTTAAATTTAACCCAGGTACTTAGCACGTAGAATTTAGCTTATTATCGCGTGCAGCTAATTACGGTTATAAATAATACACAGACCCAGCTAGCTAGCACATTCACACGGAATAGCTTAAAACTGTGAAGAGTTGTCGGCGATAATTTGTCGTAAAACGAGACAGAAGGGACCTGTAAATGAATGTTAATTTGATTATGGCACCTTATTAGCACAATTTCTATGTTGGGGCCTCAAGTTCATATAGTTTTTGTTTAGTTTGTACACAACTGCAGGGTTTTAACAAGATTTGGAGGTGATATGAGTCATTTTTGATAACCAATCAGAATTTGTTTGTGTGTTTTCTATTAACACTTGAGATTAATGCTAATTGGAACAGGTTCTTTAGTAAGCTTTGTTATACAGGCTTGAATACAAAGGTGTGTTGTCAGTATTTTGCGTCATATTTCAAGTTTGTGCAGTTTTTGTTAATATGTGTTATACCGCTTACCTCTCAAAATCATAGGTTAGACTAATTTCAGTAAAATATTATCTTTTTTGTGTTTTTTGTTTTAATGATGTTCGTATGTCCACACTATTCTTTGCTTACGGCACTATTTAGGGGTCCCGCCATTTTTAGTGGTGTCAGAATGTCCAGTTGGTGACAAAATAGTGCACTCAAAAGTTCTCACAATGCACCTTGAAAAGTAGTGGGCATCAGTGGTCACTAGACTGGTCAATATAGAAAAACAACAGGGGTCTACAGTCTTTAACTAGACACAACACGAAATGACTGAAGCAGATAGAAGCGCTGGTTTATCACACTGTTCATCCTGATTATGAATAAAACATTATTAAGTAAACTGTTGTTGTGTAAAGTTGCTAGCGTTAGCCGCGTACCTTAGCTCGAGCTGTTAAGAGAATGAGAATTTCCACATCTCAGATTAAAAAAATGAATAATCCAATCCGTTTACGTGGGATCCAGCTTGACAAAAACTTGGTATGGTTATTATTAGTCCATAAATACTTTAATATTACTGTTTTATAACAATACCATAGCAGTTAACCATTTTAAAAGTAAATATATCTTTTGAATGAGAAAAAAAGTTCTTAAAATATTGCTTATACAGGAAAATGAAACTTATGAATAGACCTAAAACATGATGACACGTGTTTTAGGCATAGTAGTCACTTTATTCTCATAGCAACTTGGTGTAGTTGTCAAATTGCAAAGGCTGCAGTTATTTAGAATAAAAGATACATTTTCATATTTTAGTCTTCTTAAATGTTCACACTCCTGGAGTTGCTTACAGTGTACACTCTGAACCATAGACTGTATATATAAATGGACATAGCTAATCTGCTAGCCGCCACGTTCCAAATAGGAAGCGATCATGGACGCACCTCCAGCTCCATCGACTCTGGCTCCAAGTCACTTTCTACTGAAAAACTGTTGCCCTTCTCTCCATACATGCTGCTGTCAGGCTCATCATTTTGTCATTTTTCTGGTTGTTTACTGCCACATTCTTGATGTTTTTGGTTTGCTTGGACATGAACGTTGCCCTAGGTACACCCACAGCTGAGTAAAAGACACATGGTTGGGCTTGCTTCTCCACAGATCTGAATTGTAACTTTGTCAGTGGCATCAGCACAACAGGTTTGATGCCATACTGTGAAGCATTCTTAAAAAAAAGTAAAAACACCTTCAGGGAGACAACCACAAAAGTTCCATAGTGCTATGTTTAACTGTGCTTGTCCATATTCTTCATTCTGATGTCTCTTAACTGTTGTGTCGTTGCAGGTGAATGAGGCTGTTTTCTGTGCGGGTCAGATAGCCCTGGTTCCCTGCACCATGGAGCTGCTCAGGGCTGGGACCAGAGCACAAGCCCAGCTCTCCTTCACCCATGTGGGGCTGGTCCTCCAGGCTGTGCTCTCTGGTCTGTCCTTGTCCCATGTCCTCCAGGCTCACTGCTACACCACCAGGCCCAGAGACACACACCTCATCAGGGAAGTGTGGAGGGGCATGATGGAGGCTGCACACGGAGAGCAGGTCAGTCACTGTGGGTTATGTAGCAAGGACTGAGGACACAGAAGTGTAAGTGACAATAGATTTACAGAAAATTCATTGTCCTACTAGCTTAATTTTCCCTGACATAGATGTGATGCACTTTATGGTGCATACCCATCAAAACTCTTGGAAAGCTTCTATTGTAGTCACAGCTGCCTTGGGGCTCACTGACAGAAATGAGGCAGCTGATCTCCACCATGGGCCCGTCCAACCACCACCAACACTCACACACACAGACACACACTTGTTATTCCTAGTGGCCTCCCGTTGAAGCAATAACCAGCCCTGCTTAGCTGCTGAGATCAAACGAGATCAGGCTTTGACAGGCTCATACGGCCACAATATATATTCTCAGCCCTCAACAGAAAAAATCCAATTCTTTCTAATATTGTGATTGTGGTTAGGAAAAGTGATACTGTTGTAGTGTAACAAAGCACAATAAAAGTAATGTAAGATTTGGTAAAACTACTGCTCAAGTAAGAGTAGGACAAAATATGAAATAATGCTCAAAATCTGGTATTTTGGATAGACACAAAAATGAGACAAACTAAATCATATCTGAAGGAGCGCTGCAAGAAACACAAATGTTCAAATCATTTCATATTGTCAACATAAAGATTAGGGAGGCACCGATCCAGCTTTTTCATTTCAGACAGTGATATCAGTACTTTGACTTTAAGTAAGTCGATAACCGATATTAACTGATACCAGTGTAGGGATGGAAAATGGCTCTTATTTTTCTTACTACACAGTTAACGATTACACAAGAGATCCAGCTGTGTTATGCAAATGTTATTTAGTTTCAAATCACTTCTGAACAACTTTGCATTTAGCATTCTAGGACAAAATTAGCCTGTAAATAGACTTATTCCATGCCATCTGAAAACTACTCAAAATAAAACTCTATGAAGTAGTGGAGTCATTGTTGTTGACATGTGGAGTATATACTGATTAAACTTCTTGCCCCCTCCCTTCCCCTGAGACCCTGGCCTCTCTGGCTGATATTTACCAGTGAATATCGCTCATGAAAACTTGATGATTTGGGAAACGCGGCCGTCTTTGATAGCGCCTTCTCCCGCTCTCAAACAGATGTCTGGCTAATCTCTCCTTTTGGTAGTCTAACCCCCACCCGCGCCCCCTCCCGCGAGCCTAATAGGGCCCTCTCTTCCTCCTGTAATCTGCCCTCAGCCGGGGGAGTAGCGGTTAGCATGTGTTAGCGTCTGCGATGGGGTTAGCCGTGAGTGTCAACTTTGTGTCAAAAACAGATCAGAGCTTCTCAAAGTTGGAGCGCGGGCATCTAATTGTCAGGAGGACTTTGTGAATTAGCATAGCAAATCTCTTGTCACAAGATGAGGCTGTTTGTTCAATTTTTTTGACGCATTTTGCATACAGTTTTATCTTAATCTTTCAAAGTATCAGGAATGTGGGAAAATGCTTAATGCTTACGACACTTAGCAAGAAGGTTGAAGTCGACTTGGAGTTAGGGGTTGGGGACTCGAAGAGATGGTATTATGCAAAATTGACTTTTTTTTTTAGTTTTTTACCATGTTATGACATTGTTCCATCATCAAAAACATGTCTGAAGAGGTTTTATAGGTCACCCATCCAAGTCTAAAGAATCTAGCGATCTCTCCTGAGGTCTATTCAAGCCCTTCTCATGATTAGCAGAAGTATTCTATCCATGCTTCACCCATAAATCTACGTCACCCATGCGCCTTCACGCCAATTCTTTATAAACATACAAAAGCATGATACAAAACAATACACCACAACTTCACAAACCTGATACGATGTGCAGTGGTTTCATTAGCGGGATTGTGTTGTGATAGCGCTCTAAAGGGGAAGTGAATTAGCGTAGAGAGCAAAGGGAGGGGAGACGGAGAGAGTGAAAAACCAAAGTGAAACTTATTATAAACATGTTAATAGGTTGTTTTTGGCAAATCTGACATTTCCTAAACCGCTTATACCCTGGTCTCACAAACTGAAAATAAAAAGATAGTTGAAGTTACTCCCTCTATACTAAACTCCTAACAGCAGCGAATTTGTTTACCTGTTGCTATAGTGATGCAGCGTAGTGAAATAGTGCCGGGTGGGGCAGATATGATAGAAGCTGAGGTGGGGGCGGGTCGGGCAGAGGTAGGGGCGGAGTGGGGGATATGCGCTGGGGGCCGGGTACAGAGGCAGCCCCGTGTCTCCGGGGGCAGGATCAGCCGAAGCACTATTTGAACTGAGTGTAATTAGAATATTTAGCACAGGTCAAACACTCACTCCCCTCCCCTCTGAGCACGCCAGCACTCCGCTCCAGATGCTGCCTTAGCTACACCTCCTCTGCAGCCTGGAGTAGGAGACGAGCACGGCCTAATTTCAGATCCTGTACACATCTCTGGAATGTTCGGTGTTACCCCTACTCGTGACACAAGGCCAAAAGTTTTCCTACTGATTCCACAGATTTATATACCACAAAAAGCGGAACTATTTAAAGGGCCCATATTACTGTATTTTCTGATCTGTTATAATGTTGTTTCCTCATCAAAAATATACCTGGAGTTGTGTGTGCTGAGTTGTTCTGGGTTCTTTCAAATAGAAAACACCCAGTTCCACCTTGTAATGTCACCTGGTAATACAGGAAGTGCTCCACTGTGTTTTAAATTTCATACATCTTCACTAGAATCATTTGGATAATTTCAGTCCTGGAATTGCTGCTAAACTAAAGCTCATAAGGGTCAATTTAGGGCCTTTAGATCTTATTATTTTTAGAGGTGAACAATAAGAGAAAAAGATGTGATATCTGATAACTGATTTGTATTGCAATATGAGATGTTTTCATATTTTACTATACTTTTTGTCATCATAAGTTCAGTTAAATCAAAACAAAAATGTACATGACTATACAAAAAAAATCGTGAATAAAATCTGCCTTTTGTGCATTTTACTCTAAAACAATTATATATTTTTTTCTGTAAAATGGAGAACTTTGTGTCGTTGATATATATTTATTTTTATTTGATTATTGTGATACTGATTATTGTTTCAGTCAATATTACGGTATCGATATTTTTGCGATATATTGTGCAGTCCTAGTTCTTTTTTTCAGCATTTAGAACAACTTTTTTCAGTCGGAGTTGTGAAACTGGGGTGGGCCGTTAAAGCACAGCCAATCAGATCGCTGCTTTTGGCTCTTATGTTTTGCATATTTATACTTATTCATAAAGCGTCTGATAAGTAAATATTTTTGGAATTTGGGAATTTTAATTAAAGGTGCACTATGTATTCTTTTCTAGTAGAGGGTTTACCACCGGCTTGTCTCCATGAAGATATTATTGCATTGCTGGAATGTCCCACAATATAGCATTAAGCTTAAAAATGTATCTGTCTTGTATTTATTCAGTTACAGATGTTGTAATGCCATACTGTGGAGCCAGAATGCCAGTAGGTGTGAAATCACTCATTAGGGGCTTGAATGACTAGGACTCAGGCACAGTGCACACTTAAGATAGCACAATAGCCCTAGCCTTCAAACAGAAACTGTAAACAATAGGTGTTTTCAGGGTTTCAGGGTAATTAGCTCCTCCTTTCAGGTAAATCTAAGGCAGTGTCCAGCAGTGATCTGACCTGAACTGAAGAAGCGGTTTGGATGAGCAGCAAAACGTTTTCACTCCTACAACGTTTGTCCATTTGACAGATTTTCTATTTTTCTTTTGCGATACTGTGGAACGTTCTACAGCAATAAATTCCAGCAGGTGGTAGAAGCATAACCAGAAAAGTTACATAGTGCACTTTTTAAAGAGGGGGTATTATGCTTCTATGGGGTATTAAATGTTCACAGGACATATTGGATCGTACTGCAAACTGTAAGGAAAGTTCGAATAGTGCCCAGGAGAGATTGCTAGGTTACATGTAAAACCAGTTCAGACATGTTTTTGATGAGGAAACAATGTTATAACATGGTAGAAAGTCGATTTTGCATAATACTCCCTCTTTAAGTAACCATCCCATTGTAGAGCTCGGGCAGTACTCTCTGCTCTGACAGCTCTATGGACTAAACCTATAGACTCCGCTGAAGGAGGTGTCCCACTGGGCAGGAAATGTACGGGAACGCTCAGAAACCAGCTCTAGACCCTGTTCTCCATCTGCCCCCCGCTGCCCCGCGCCGTCACTAAATTTCCTTATTACTGTATTTACCGTTCGACTTCACACCCTCAACCCGCGGCACGCTGCAGGCTCATGGGCCCGCGGGTGGGAGGGGCGAGACGGTGGAAGCAAAATAGACAATCTCCATCAGTTAGCAAGGAGTCTACAGCTGCATCTTAAAAGAAGCGGAGAAAGAGTATTACTGCTTTCTTGAATATTTAAACAATTAATAGTTATTTAAAGGTGCACTGTGTAACTTTTCAGGTGTATGTTGCATCACCTGCATATCTCAATGGAGTCAGTTGTCATTGCTTTGCCTAGAATGTTACGCAGTACACTGTAATTTATCTCCAGTTAGGAACCAATTAAGTTTAGTCCTGCATTGTGGAATATTCCAGTCAAGGCAATCTCCATGGCAACAAGGAGGTAGTGTATGCTCCACCAGAAACAGTACATAGTGCATTTTCTCAACTCGCCGCGGAACTCTTAAGATGTGTTGCGTCAAATGCTTGAAATGTGTCGCGGAAACTTTGGACTAGCCTCAGACCATAGACTCGGACATAGCTAACCTGCTAGCCGCCATATTCCAAATAGAAAGTGATCATGGGTGCGCTTCCGGCTCCATCGACTCTTGCTCCAATTCACTTTACATTGAAAAATTGTTGCCGCTTTCTCTGTAACTGCTGCAGTGAGCCTCGTCATTTTGATCTTAAAATATTTGTACCTGCTCTACATGATCTGGGTGTTTTTATTTGGCTATTTTGTCCGTGATTCAAGATATGAACATTAATAACGGTCAAATCAGGCACCTTCTTTCTCCAAGTTCGCTCCCACTAGCGTTAGCAACAGGTTTGATCGACAACGTTGCTAAGCTCCCGCTCTCTGCTTTACCAGCGATGTGGGCGGGAAGGGGCGCTACATTTAACAGCCTCACACTGGAGTGGCTCTTTGGTTGCTATGATACTCATGGTCTAGACTCCTGTCCTCCATAGACTTTGCATGTAAACCCTGATGCTACAGTCTAAACTCAGTATAAGGTTCTTTATTTTACTAAACTGCTGAACTTTTTTCTGCAGTTTTGGTATAGAACCTGGCACCTTCTTGCTGTATCACAGGAATGCTCACCACTCCGCCACATTGTCTTACTCCGCCAGTAGGCTTTAGACCCCAAGGAAGTCCAAATGTACACATGCGCTAATGTAAAAGCGTGCTACAGCAGAGCCTGTGTACACATACCCCATTTTGAGAACCCCAGCTTACCTGCATACATTTGTAGACCGCTGACAGCTCCTTTTTTCCTGTCCCATACCCCCCACAACCCCATGTAGCCCTTTATTTGGCACTGCTGAGCAAACTTCTTCCTCTCGTAACATTTTGTCTCCCACCATCACACAGAAAACATGATGTAACCCCCTCCGACAGCCGGTGGTCCTGTGATGAAAGCGACGCTAGCGGCTGCTCCGAGCTCCCCTGGTCGGAGCACCCAAGGGCCTGGTGAGGTGGCCTTTAAGCCTGGCTGAGCAGACCCCAGCCCTGTCACTTCCTCTCCCCCGCTCCCCTCTCTCCGGCTCGGCTCGAACCGGTATTGACAAGCCCCCCTCCAGGAGAATACCTAGCTCGGTGCCAGGAGTGCTAATCTAACATTTATCAAAGGGCCCGGTGCGTATGCGTGCTGTCACTCGGGCTGACGGGGCAAAGCTCTCTGCTGACATGGCTATTGTTCCCTGGTCCACTCTGTTATCCCCGGTGTTATTGTTGATCAGTGCTGGTCAGACTAAAGGAATCACTCACCTCCTTCCTCCTTCCTCCTCCTCCTCTTCCTCAGTGCACAGGCGAGACAAGAGCAGAGATGTACTATAGTGTGAGAACAGGGAAATAGTCTTTGTAAGTGCAAGCTGGGTTGGCAGAATATAACATTATCAGACACCTTCTTAGAGGTTTAATATCGCAAATTCCTCCATTTCAAAATACTTGTCCATGTCTGACCAAACTCTATTAAGTTGTAACTCCAGATTCTATTGTCCTGATGTTGTTTCCTCATCACAAACAGACCTGGAGTTGTGTTTTGCTTCATTCACACATGTTTAACACACATTTCGCTCAAACTGAAAACGCTTAGTTCCACTTTATGATGTCATGAGGTAATACAAGACGTTCTCCACTGTGTTTTTTAACTCCATACACTTGTTAACTTGAAAACTACCACTACATGACATCACAAGGTGGAACAGACCATTTTGAGTTTTGGAGATGTAGACGGACTAATAATAAAGGATGTGTGAATGAAACAAAACACAACTCCACATATGTTTTTGATGAGGTAACAACATTATAACACGGCGTAAAGCACAAAAGAGTCCATTTTGTGAAATATCAGCCCTTTAAAATCCATACCAGTCACGTTTAACAGACCTCTTATGATGATGCACATGCTCAAATAGTCTCCGTTACGAAACCATTTACACAGCTGCCGTTGTTTTCAGCTTTATAAAAACTGCCTCACACCTCAACCACCTTGATCTGTGTAGACGTCACATTATCTTCTATCCGTAATTTATATAATAATGATTCAAATCAGTAGGTTCTGTGCACAACAGCGCCCGGCAACCTCACTGTTAAAAATAACTAGTCTTTATTTTAATTAATGTTTTCTGATTTTGTAGCATTTAACAAACTGATCTTGTAGTTATTCTAGGTGTTTTATTACGCAAGCACTACCTCGAAAACATGCACTCTTATTTTGAGTGGGCTCGCCTCTCCACAGATCGGACTGGCAACTTGGTCTTGTGGCTTCTCTTGCTAATCTCCTTCTATATAGTACATTCTATGCAATACGCAATAACATTTCTGTCGGAAAAGTTACATAGTGCACGTTTTAAGTAATTAATAATGATTGTAATTGAGGAACTATATTTTTTTTTCAGATCATTGTCAAGTGTATTATCATAATGTGACTTTGGATGTAGACTTTGTGGTTCACTCTTGCCCTATTCTGTCCAAAACATCATAATCAAATCACTTATGAATAACAAAACAGAACAAAGTTTACACTGAGTAAAATCATGAAAAAGTGACATGCCTTCAGTGCCTTCAGACAGGAATTTAAAAACCATTCCCAAGAACCATAGAGAGTACATGAAGACATTTTGTTACCAATTCAGTCCAACAAATGTTCCATTGATTTTCATTTACAAACAAAAATCACATCGACGCACAATTACTTACTCAAGTTTAACCCAAAGTGCCTCTAGAGTGGGCGCGCCGCTTCGGGTCACCGCTGTCACTCCTCTTGTCAATATTTTCTTTTCTCTCTCAAAATAAAACGTAAGCAACCCGTCATTACCGTGCACTTAGCGTCTGCGGTGTAAGTGGCGCCAAAAATTGATCCCGCAAATTGAAAAGGGGGTTAAGTGTTTTTTTCGACTCGCGCTGTGAGATGTCGCGCTCATATTTGTCCCATTACCAGATGAAGACGGCGCTATTAGCCAAGATGCTAGCTCTCGAGATGTTTTGCTAGCCGCTAATGGTCGACGTTAGCGGGGCTGAATGGCTAAAGTGGACAGAGGGGTTGATAGCGGCTGTCATGCTAGCGGCTCATTTGGCTTGATATGAATTCTTGCGGAGTTGTTTGTACACTGTGATTACCAGGGGCAGCGCACAATGGGACTTAATGGGAGCCTGTCAGCCAAGTGTCAGGGAAAAGTGGTCGTTTTAAGGAGCAAGGAGTGTGTGTGTTGGCGCGGGGGTTCGGCGTTATCTCAAATGAACTGCTATGGCCTTTTGATATTATGAAAGTGTATATAACGCATATATGTTGCTAGTTGGTTTAATTTGTATTTTGGAGTTAAAGACGTTGTACCTGATTTTACTGTCTTCATAATCTGAAAAACAGAAGTTCATTTTAAATTGTCTCCAGTGGTCCAAAGTTATTCCTCACTTACCTTATGCAGCCGAGCATCCAAATTATTTTAGTTTTCACAACTTTTAGAGACCAGAGTGGAGTTCATCATTTTTATTCCCTTTTTTGGACAATAAAAAGATAGATTAGGTGTAGACAGTACACAACAGACTTATTTTGATCTTAAGAGCTGCTTATGCAATATATCTGTACTGGGGCAAAACAGTTTTTGCTTAAATATATGTTAAAAAAAATTGGGTTCAAGGCCTTTAATGTTTGGCTCGTCATTGTTTTGAGATGTCAAGATAATTTGTTTAATCAGTTATTGTGATTATTCAGGGCTCAGTATAATCATAAGAAATAAAAACAATAATTGTCACAGTAAAAAATAAGTTACTTCAATTCTGACAGGCGGTTTCACCAATCAGAGAAATGCATGGTCCGTTTGTGTCAAGAACAAACACGGCTGCTTACACGTAAAAAAAAGGGGAAAAAAGAACAACAAAAGGACTGAGAAACAGCGCAGATTTTTGCAGAACCAATAATCAAAGCACCAAACTCTTATATATCTTAGGTAAGAAGTTCCATATTGTTCTTTTATGAGAATGTCTGAGCGGAGACGTCTTATGCATTTGAGAAACGTGAAGCGAATGAGCGACTGTGGTTGGACTCGCTCAAGATGGGACCGAGGATTTCAGGATTCAGTCAGAATGTAGAAGGGACTGGCTGGTCAGGCAAGAAAATATAGACATTTAAGCAAAAAGAATGCAAAAAAATGTCAAATCTCATCCTTCAATGTCTGAACTCTGCTCCAAGCCAGATGCTTTTATTCCCTGTAACAGACTGACTGTGGATCTTTGTATTAAAAAGACCCGGGCTGATCACTGACCATCAGAAGTTAACTGCACATCCCCATATGGAGTAACCATTTCTTGTACAAAATGTGTCTAAAATTGGTTCCCGTCTTTCTTTTGGTAACCTTAGACTGTTCAGAAAAGCAACATCACTATTGTTTCATTGCAAATTTTCCTTTCATATGCACCTTATGAAAGACTCTAGCTTTAAAACATGCTTTATGGGTGTACAATAAGGTGCATTAGCTTGTATCTAACATTGATGGAGTGGATTTGGTGGTCTTTATCTCAGCAGGAGTCCTAGCAGGGGGTCCCTTCAGCTTATTGTATCCAGAGCAGTGACACGCTACACAATTTGCTGTTTAATTTTCCATTCATACATCTCATTACAGGACATTTTGGTTGGCCCTGACGCTGTCACGTGCCCACTATCTGTCGTGGTGGTCCCTGCTTTACCTAGAGGCGCATCTGTGGAACTACACGTAACTGCTGTCCAGGACGACCCCAACCAGAGGACTTCCTGTCACAGAACTACAAAGATGATGCCCGGGTGGTCCGTAGAGTGCTGCGGCGTGAGGTCGGCCGATGGGAAACACGGTTGTCTGAGCTTGGTTGTTTTGGGGGCAGGCGTAGAGGGGGCAGAGGTGGAGAACCTGGTAGAGGAATTTGGAGGAGCCTTCAGAGGAGCCCTGGAGGAGATGGGCTCAGAGCTGGTTCCTCTGTGTGCGAGACTGTTTTACAAATGGGATAGTCCACTGGCGATGGAGATTGTGAAAGGTGAGTTATGTATTCATTCTTGATGTAGCTAAACATTAATACATTGGCAAGGTGAGGGTAGTGTGTTGCTACAAAAATGACAAATTGTACCAATCAGAAATTCGATCAAGCCACCATCCACTAATCTAATGATAAATCACTACCCAATAATGTATTTTCATCAAATATAGCATTTTAAAAATAATACAAGGTAACATAGTGATCTAAATATGTTACATGTTAGCAATTAATACCCCATAGAAGTATATTACCCCCTAGCTCAATGAGGTAAACAGGTTTTGGCGTTGTCTTCCTACCGGTGGGGGCAGGATGACAGTGTCATCTGCAGTCCGACTTCTTCAGGATAGTATCCCAGGTGTGTAAGAGTAAAAAGGCCCCCTCGTCCTGGTTTAAAGTCCCATGGGCATGTTTCCATATTTCAATTACCTCCTTTATCCAGTTGTCCTTTGTCTCAGTGATATTTGCTCCAGTTCATAATGTAGTACGAACACATCACAACGACATCACGTGACCACTCTGAGGAGGTAAAAGCCAAAAGTAAAATCTGTCAGCTGGACAAAAACTTGTAGGAGTGAAGACGTTTCGCTGTTCATCCAAGTCTCTTCTTCAGTTCTGGTCAGATTACTGGTGGACACTGCCTTATAGCTATCTGAAGGGAGGGGCTAACTACCCCAAAACTGGAAACATCTATTGTTTACAGTTTCTGTTTATAGTCTAGGTCTATTACACTACACTAAGTGTGCATTGTGCTAGAGTCATACTTAGTATAGTCATTGAGCTCTTAATGGGTGCTTTCACACCTATTGGCATCCTGGCTAGCTCTGTTGTTTTCTTTGTTTTCTTTGTTTGTTTTGGGTCTGAGGGTGGAGTTATAGATGGGGAGAAAGATGATATCTAAAGCCCCCACTCCTGTTCAAGGAAGGATTGCCTTTCCTTACAAAAATTGCTTCTTACCTCCCCTGTCAAACCTTTTTTTTTTTTCTCTGGCTAAGATCTCTAAAGAAAATACAAAAGCCAACATTTTGCTCTGCCAAATTGCCAGTCAAGCACTGAAGCAGTAGCTTATTAAACTAGGACTAGACTAATATTAAATTGGTCTGAACCAAGACTAACACAGAATTGATCTAGGTATAAAGCAGAATTAGACAAAGTCTAAACCAGGACTAAACTAGTTCTAAAACATTTTGATATATAGATGGAGTAAGGGCTTGGTGGTTGTCCTGTCTGTTACTTGTTCTACTTGTAGCTACTGCTTTTGAACCAATATATTTTGCAACAGTAACAGTAGTTTAGACATTTGTACAGTATTAATGTAGTAAAGCATTCACTAACATATTGTGAACATAAATCTGGCATATATTTTACAGTACTACAATTACTACAGTATATCGATAATATTTCTGAGAACAGCACAACTTGTATCTCTACATCCTTTACATGTGAGTTAGTGGGGCTTTCATAAACTAGAACCAGTCTCTCCCCATTCGCCCTTGAATCGCTCCTCTCCTTCATTTCACACATCCACTCTTCCCCCCAAACCACTGACTCATCACAGCGCCCCCCACAGGCCGACCCGGGGGCGGCGTCACGGGTCATGGCACATGCATTCCTAAAAGTCACGGCAAAAGTAAGCACCTCTGGCTCTGCTCCCCGCTCCTCGCTGTAGTACAGTCACTCGTATGGTTCGATAGACGCCACATATGCTGCGGATCAAATCTCTAAACATGGTGTCTGCACAGGTTAGTGACAACAGAGGAGTCACGATGAAGGGGCGAGTGACAGTGTGACATATAAAAAGGGTTATAGCCAATCGTCCATAGCAAAGTGTTTGGAGATTGACGGGCAGAATGGAAGGGTAGATGAAAACCTTGATCTGTATTTCTGGGTTTCTGATCACATGATCATGATTCTATAGGCCAATAATGCTAAAAAAGGGATCAAAAACGTGAAAAACACCAGTTCATTTAAAATATTTTGTAGCGGTCCATAGTTATTCCTCACTTACCTTATGCATTCCGAGCATGCTAATTATTCACTGCGATCTGTTTATAAGCACAACTTTCAAAGGCCAGAGCGGAGTTTGGACGTTAAGGTAATGCTAACAACAACTAGCATGCTAACCTCGCACTTCCTGATTATTCTGACAATGAAACGCCACTCCCAAACTCTCACGCCACATTCATAATAGGTAAGTTGGGCGAAATGTCTTGCTCAATGACACAATATGAGAATGTGTTGGTTGCGTAACGAGGATTGAACCGTTCACCTTCAGGTCGGTGGACGAGCTCTAACCAGAATCGATTCCACATTATTTTGGAGCTGTATCCTGTGTCCCCGATTTCCAATGGGCATGATTGACAAGCGGATTAACCAATCAGAGAAGCACATAGTCCATTCATGTAAAAAAAAAACAATAAAAACAGAACTGACAGTAAAGCACTATGCTCTCTCTGCACTATTGATCTTAGGTAAAAATAGTTACTGTGACTGGATGGAGCTTTGAGGCCCTTAAGGTCCAAATCAGACTGTATAAAGAACTGGACTAAGTGAGTGTGACGTTACCCATAGTGTTTGAAATTAGCTATGTCCATTTATATATACAGTCTATGGTCAAGAGGCTTATAGATTCTATGTAGGAGGGACTGGCTGGTCAGGCAATCCAACTACAGACCTTACAAATGCCTTAATCATCCAGATTTGAAATGATCAGATGATGTAACATAAACAATAGCTGCTGGGTTAATCGGCTGATTAAGCATAGACCACGAGGCCCTGATCCCAGTATTCTGTTGTGCTACACTGACTTCCAAACCGCTCAAATCAACCAGTAAATGACTTGTTAATTACAATTACAGAGGAACGCTCCATAGAAAAGTGTCCATTTGGTCCGAGGATACAACAGCAGAAGGCCCAGGGCTACGATTGTGTGTAATGATGCTGATGAGCACACACTCCACTGCACAGAAATTGAACAAGCTATTCCATAACCAATACGAAATATATAATTGTATCAACTTTATTTTAAATCACATGGATCATTCATATTTTTACTGCCCCTTAAACGTGCTCTTGAGGACCTTTTCTTTGGCGTTTCATGTTTTAAAACTTCCAATCATTGCTATCAACAGACAACACCTTGTTTCTACCGGTGCGCTCCAATATTAAGAATTGGTGTTAGGACGTCACAACTAGGGTTAGCAAATTTTTGAAAATGCTCAAATTTTGATTTTGACAGCTCAAAAACCTCTGGACTTTTATCTGTGATGTAACAATCCCAGGAAATTCAACAGTGCTTTGTTGTGTTGTGCTTAAATGTAACAGACTTATTAAACAACATTCATAAAATAAATGATAATGATGGAAAATTATTTAAATCAAACAACTGCAGGTGTGTTTGGATGAGGGAACAAAATCATAACATGGTTTAAAGCACAAAAAAAAGTCAATTTTGTATAATATGTGTCCTTTAAACTGTCTCTTTTCTATGTCCCTTCTTCTGCTCTACAGGACTTGAAGACACGTTGTCCACTAGTTTGGGACAGTCCTCTCCAGCTTTGTCCACTGTCCCAGTCCTGGAGCTGAGTGAGTCCCAGGTCCTGCTCCTGTCCTGCTGGCTGTCCTCTTAGACCTGCTCTAGTTCACATCTCTAAACAGAATGCTTTAACATGGAATTGTGGGACATTTTTGGAAAGACGACAACACAAAGGGCTCTATATTTATTGGCAGGACTGAAAACAGCTCAACATGTTACCAAATGCAAGTATACATCTACTGTAGAAACAAACTTTTCTTTTTTCAGTTGCGTTTATGTCATTGAATAATATTTGTGTAATTGTTTGGGACATTTTTGTATAAGGAAGAAGATAAATACAACAATTTTGCATTATACAGTACATAATGTGTCCGTTTTTGAAATTGTGGTGAAAATAAAATTTGATTACAATTAAAGGTTTATGGAACAGTGACTCTATTCTGAGCTCTTCTCGTGTGACTGAGCTCCTCACCCTAGATCTAAGTGAGCTCTCAGCCACCCTGCAGAGAAAACTCATTTTGACCTTTGGCATCAGTCATCTTATCCTTTTGGAACGCTTTCCTCATTTGTGAACAACACCCCGAGATACTTGAACTACTCCACTTGGGGCAGGGACCCCCCACCGCCCTGGATTTGATCTTCATTCCAGCCGAACTCCTCCTCGAGCTCCACAAAGCACATGTGGTTTGTGGCAAACTCCTATGAACCATTAAACACCAAATTAAGAGCATAGAGCTGGTCCAGAGTTCCACGACCGAGACGAAAACCACACTGCTCCTCCTGAATCCGAGGTACGACTATCGGTCGGATTCTCTGCTCCAGCAGTGGAGGAGTGTGATTCTCCTGTAGTTGGAACACACCCTCCATTCCACCTTCTTAAACAGAGGGACCACCACCCCAGTTTGTGACTCCAGAAATACTCTCCTTGACCCCCACATGATGTTGCAGAGATGATTCTCAAGGACTATGTCTCTTGGTTGGCCTGGGAACACCTTAGGATCCCCTGGAGGACACGTCTGGGGTTCAGGAAGTCTAGAAGTCCCTGCTCAGACTGCCTCCACCCCCAACTTGGCCCCGGATAAAGAGAAGAAGAGGGATGACTAATTATATTAATATTCAAATTATATACTGACCCACCCATAAGTCCGTACCCATATTCTTCCAACTACCCTTATACTCTCCATACCGTATCCCTCGTTCAGTCCCTCCTTCTTTCTCCTATGACGTTATATAGCACTAGTTAAACCCAGGGCTCTCTCCCTCTCTATTAACGGGGTCCATACACTGTTATTATTGTGTAATGGGCAATCAGCACCAAGCACCTGCAAAGATCAGACCTCTAATGTCTCAGATTGATCCTGAGACCACAGGGTTAATTCTAGTATAGAAAATCATCAACATTGGAACATTTTCTAAGATGGCCAACCGTATGCAGCCGTACTTTGTTGAGATGAGTGGGCTATTGATCTATACGCCTATTGAAGTGTTTTGGATTGTTGTAAGCAGAAATTGAACAATGAAAGTCTCCCCGAGCAAGTAATTTCAAGCTTGAAAAACAAAAACAAAACAAAAAACGTTGAATGTTGAGAAGTGTATCGAGAAAAACGGAACTAGTTCATTTTAAATGGTTTGCAGTGGTCCAGTTATTCCTCACTTACCTTATGCATTCAGAGCATCCTAATTATTCACCACGATTATTAGCACTTTTCACACCTCTCAGAGACCAGAGCAGAGTTTTGTAGAGACAGTAATGCTAACAACAACTAGCATTCTAATGTACACATCCTGATTATTGGGAAATAAATCCTTCATAATTAGATGCAGACAGTACACAGCAGACTTAGTTTTACCTCAAGAGCTGCTTATACAATATAGCTGTACTGGGGAAAGACACATTATCAGATCCATGGAGAAATATCAGATATACAAGGCCTTTAAAGTAAAACGTTTTGTCGTGCAGATTTAAGTGTTACCTAAATCTAAATTGAATTAAGATCAATCATTGTTTTCCATCACAACATTGGTAATTCTTACTGTTTATTTAAATGTTTGAGTCCAACAAATGTCATACACATTTGTATTCACATTTTAAATATCTGCTTGATTGTATAGTTTTTGGTCTTTATGTCTTTTTATGAAGGACTTTTTATAATTAGTTTCATTTAGTTTTCATTCACAAAAATACGATATTGACTAAACAATGATTAAATGTTGTGGACTACATTCCCACTGGTCTGAGCAGTATATTGTGTCCCAGTTTTGCACATGTATTCAGCCTGCAGCCTCTGTCATCTCCCCCTGTGCACAGACCTGAGCCGTGGGTGCTCTGTAAGCTCTGTCCATTTGGGTGACTGTCTTTAGCTCAGAGGAAGGACATGGCACAGTTATTATTATATATATATATATATATATATATATATATATATATATATATATATATATATATATATATATATATATATATATATATATATATATATATATATATATATATATATATATATATATATATATATATATATATATATATATATATATACACACATCCCAGCTTACATCCCAGCTTTGACCTGTGCGTCCTTGGGCAAGACACTTCCCTCACCTATTTTTTGGGGAAGATTGGTGATAAAATTATTCTTTGTTTTTTGCTGAGCTGATTCCTAGTCAAAAACACTTCCTAGATAGTAGCACAACAATCTAAAACAGTAGTGTTCTTACCTTTGTTATACATTTGTAATGGTGGTAGTTCAGCTCACATGGCTGGTTTTATTTTAGATTAGATTTAAATTTCGTCCATTATTTTCCCATTTCAAATGCCGTAGCCGTTGTCATGATCAAAATCTTGTTCCAAACATGTTTTATCTGTTTTCACTCTGAAAAATGGCTCTGCCATTCTCTGGTATGTGCCGCCCTCTAGTGGCCGATATAAAGACTGCTGTTTAGTAACTTTGTAAGTAAATGAGCTAAATTTGACTATTGTTATTTTTGTATTGTGATTACACTGCACTGTTTCTTGTTATAAGTTAACATGTGTTTTTTTTTACTATGCAAATATGAAAAAAAAAAATCTAATATATCATAATACATTAAATTGTTACATATTTCATAATACATTAAATTGTTACACAAAGCACAAAGCAACTTTCGTGATTTTTTCACATGTATTTTCATATATGATATAATCATACTTGAGCTTGAATTTGAATCCAAGATGGTAGGAACATTTGCTGATCGGAACAGAAGTTTTAATGTGGGGACGACGTTTGAGACGTACCAAACCAGGAAGTCCGTCGCAAACAGCGCGTTTTGTGTACATGCTTTTCTTTCGCCACCAAAAGAGCTCATGCTGGAATAAAATCATTATAAATAAAGGTTAGTAAAGTCTATCGGGATATTGTCCATACTCGGAACTTACTATTTGTTTACATTGGCTTTAGATCTCCATTTAAACCTATTGCTTTTTCTCAAAATGTTTCAGTTTTAGCCTTTGACAAACACATTCATGGTCCTAAATGTGAAGATAGTCTTTAATCAAATTTTCAATTAATCTCTGTTTAAAATGTATATTATTGTGACTACATCTCCATCATATTAAGGTGCAGTTAGTCCTCGCTTACTCTAGTATACAACAGTATAAAAGTTTTGTTTTTTTCCCACTGTAAGTCTACAAGTGACAACATTTGATCATTTGTGTTTCTTACACTCCTTCGAATATGGTTTTGTTAGTTTTGTTTCATGAGAAAATACCCGATTTTATGCATTATTTCATGTTTTTCTTTCCCAGTTACACTGACTTAAAGTTATAAATGCGCTGTAGTACTACTTTGTACTTCTACTTGATTAATAACAATGACGATGATCTGACAATGTATTAGAAATCCATCCTAGTTGTCTCAAATGTGTCTATAACTGTCTATACAGCATTTGCTTATAAATATGACACTGATAAACACTTCTGTTCCTTCCTAATCTATATCCTTAAAACATACATTTCAGTATTATTGATATTTTGGTATCTCTAATAGGAGTTAATATGCATTTTTGTCAACTCTAGTGACCTGTGCGTCTGTTCAAGATGTCCACCTCCACAGAAAAGAATGAAACTCCAGCGAAGAAGGCTGCAGCTCCGTCTGTGGCTCAGATCAACGCTGAATATGTCACACAGGTAAACAGTACACTGTATGTGGATTTGTCTATCAAACATAGTGGAAGAAGTACTACTGCATTACATAAGTATACAGTAGCAATAAGCTCAGTAAAATTATTAGGATTAGTGTCTGGTTATTAGTATGGATGTGGAGCTCAGCAGTGACTGCCCACCTCTTGGTTCTGGAAGTTAATTTCCCATTCACTTCCCATTAGACTTTCAGTAGAGATTGGCATTTCCAGGGCTGAAATCATCCAAATGATTCTATTGGAGGTGTGTGGAGTTTAAAAACACAGTATAGAACACTTTCTGTATCACCAGTGTTTTACATTTGAGAGAAGACGCGTAAATATGCAGGGTGTTTGTGTGTTAAACATATGTGATTGAAACAAAACACAACTCCAGGTATGTTCCATAGATCAGAAAACGGCATAATATGGGACCTTTTACCTCTTAATAGTAGGATTTTTTATTTTATCAGAAATGAGAGGAATTGGAAATTTACTTCACTTTCTTTAATTTAAATTATGTCCCAAAATATGGAATTTTAATCATAATCAAGCAGCCCTTATTTTATGGCATTTTAAAGTGTTACATTCTTATTTTGTTTTTCAGTTTATTCAGACACAAAAAATGTCACTTACTCTCTTTATATTCTTAGCCATCTATAGAGACCTAACCCGTAATAGGATAAACAAGTATTAAAAGCTCAGTTGACTCTGTAAACACACTAGTAGTACAGTTTCTTTGCAGAATCTTTATTTTGCCACAGTGCTAGCTCCTCCTCTTCTTCTCCACTCGTTGTTGGCTCTTGATTTGGTGCAAAGAACCTGAAATGAACTTGTCTCTTTTTCTTGTTTCAGTTGGCTAATAAATACTGGGCTCCCAAGGCCCAGAACAAACTGCCCTTTGACAAAAAAGTAAGATCTTAAACACAATTAGACCCACTCATCAAATATGTGCTGCTTTAACTCACTGTTATTGTCTTGCCTACAGGTGGTGAAAGATATTTATGATCAGGAGATTCTGCAGTCTAAGTAAGTAATCTGCCCCTGTTTCACTTGGCACACACTTATTTAATATTAGGTGACGTATCAATAATAATTCATGAAGTTGTATTTAAATGAGGTATATGAATAAAACTGAAAAACATTTTATAAATACAAAATGTACATGTTAACTACAGTAATTTAATTATAAAACATTTTGGGATATTAATTAAATACATATAATTCATATCCCCTGAATAATGTGATGAAAGTGCTGTGTTTATACAGAGTTGAGACTAATTTTGGCCTTTTAAACCTGTTGTGGATCAGATCCCTGTCTAATTTTCCATAGTGACTGAGCCAGACTCAAGAGTGTACCTGGTTTACTAAACTGAAATTATTTTCATATGGGAACAATGGAACAATAAAGGCTCCCTTATTGACAACAAAATAAGTCAGACGTAATCATTTCAGCCTTGCTTACAAAGTAAAACGGTTTTCTAAAGCAGCCCTTAAGCTTAATGTTGTTCTGAAATGCATGGGATTCTTAGGTTAGTTCAGCAGTTCTTACATCATTATTGAAATGTTAAGACATGCTCTTTAAAGTTCCTATATTACACAGTCATGTTATAATGTTGTTACCTTGATCAAAACATACCTGGAGTTGTGTTTTTTGTTTTTGCTCTTTAATGTGAGTAATCCTTTATCATTAATCTATTTACATCTCCAAAGCTCAAAATACTCCACTTTGTCATGTCATGAAGTGGCAGTTCTCAAGTTAACAGCTACCGTTTTATCTTCTGGTCAGTAGAGATTGGCAATTCTAGGGCTGAAATCATCCAAATGATTTTAATGAAGATGCATGGAGTTTAAAAACACAGTGGAGCACTTCCTGTATCACTGTGTTTTCAGTATGAGAGAAGAGCACAGCCTAAATATGCAGGGTTTGTGTGTCAAATATGTGTGAATGAAACAAAACATTATAACATAAATCGGAAAAAATATCGCAATATGGCCCCTTTAAACTCATATTTTGCTATAGTCTAATTGCAAACAAGTGTCAGAAAAAATGCAGTTAGATATTTTTACATTAAAGTCTCCAACACCTT
Source organism: Periophthalmus magnuspinnatus (assembly GCF_009829125.3). Taxonomy (NCBI): domain Eukaryota; kingdom Metazoa; phylum Chordata; class Actinopteri; order Gobiiformes; family Gobiidae; genus Periophthalmus; species Periophthalmus magnuspinnatus. Next base: position 20,406,484 of record NC_047147.1, on the reverse strand, counting down.
TTAAAAACATGTTGTATTTCATTTCAGATTTGCAATCAGGAAAATCATGTTACTGGAGTTTAGGTAAGTTTGTGTTTTATTTATTTTTATTATTTGTGAGTGGCATAAATGTGAAAAGTCTTACTATATGTCACACTTGTTGTTCAGTCAGTACCTGGAGAACTACCTGTGGGTGAACTTCTCTCCTGAGGTGTCCAGTAACGCCTACATCATGTCCATCTGCTGCATCGTCAATGAGAAGTTCAGAGAGAATGTGCCTGCGTGGGAGGTAAGGTCTAACAGCCACTAAAAATATATGTGATTTGTAGGCCTGTGACGATAAAACATTTTGAAGCAGGGATATATTGCTATAGAGATGTATTGCGATAAATGATAATATTGAAACTGTTTTATGTCACTGATACAATTAAAATAATGATAATACTGTTTCATTCAAAAGGCCTGAGCTGCAATAAATAAATAGCCCACCGAAGCAAAAATTAGCCATAGAAGTGACTTATTCAACCCTCTACAGCTTTTAGTGAAAATAATAATCAAATGAATTCAAGAAATAGCTGCAGTGTCTGCGTACACTGGTGTATAAATGTGTGTGTGAATGTGTGAGTGGTTCCTTGATGTAAAGAGCTTTGAGTGTCTTGAAGGTGGAAAAGCGCTATATTAAAATGTGACAATGACCTTTATTCAGTTTTAATTCAGTCTACGCTCCAAAACAGTAAATCTGTATGTAAAGTTGTTTTGCTGTAGCTCTCACTGTTTATGGCGCAGTATTATTATTTTTTTATTCAGAAAGTTTTATGACATAAGGTTAGTGATATAATAAAGGAAGAAATTTAAATGGAAAAGAATATTAGATTTCACTGTTGTTCAGTCAAGCTGTAAATAATCATGAATAACTTTTAAATTGTGTTGCTTCTTGTCACAATAATCATAACTCTACAATTTAGACTTACAATCAAGAGGGCACGTTTGAAATGTCTGTAACTACAGAACACTTGAAGTTTAATATATGAAGGTGAAGTGAATATGACTTCTCATTTCACTAAAACATAGTTAATGTAATTATATTTAAGGTCTTAATACAAATTTTGGTGAAGTTTATAATTTTATTTCTTGGTTGGACACAGGCAGCAGATGTAACAGAAGTAATGAGGCTGGGCAATTAATCCAGTTCTTTCAATTAAATCCAGTTTTTAATAATCGAGTGTTTGAAAAATTGCAAAATCGTGAAATCGAGGATTGTTATGAACCAAGTTTACTCCTGACTTTCTCTCTTGAAAAGCACTGTTATTGTGCAATTACAGTAAGATATCTATATAAATGTAAATGAAGGCAGTTTACAATTTCTTAAATAATATCATATGAATAAAAAAAAAGAATAAAAATGTAAAGAGCCTCCATGTTTGAAAGAGCAGTCACGTAATCGTCCAGTGTGTGCAAAAAATTGAGATTTTATTTTTTGGCCATATTGCTCCGCTCCAATAAGGATATATCATTCTATAATTGTTACCTAGCAACCAAAATGTAAGCAAGGGCTAAAACATGTCTATTCCCTTTGACAAATAAAAATAAATGACACACCTTCATTTAGTTAAATCACTCTTTAAACTGTCATAAAAATGCCTTCCATGTGCGTACGTTGTCTTACTGATACTTCCTGTATTTTGGTGCTTTTCTTTTATACTTTTTCCACCAACGACCACTTAAAAGTAAAACTATAAATACAAAAAAAAAAAGTTTAAATGCAAAAATGTGGTGTCATAATTCATGTGTTTGGTGTCAGGTGTTTAAGAAGCAGCCGGAGCACTTCCCGTGGTTCTTCCGCTGTGTGATGGAGGCCGTGCTGCAGGGAGAGAGAGCCGGGCTAATGCTGAAAGAACACACCGTACTACTGCTCTTCCTCGACCACTGCTTCAACAGCCTGGTATGGACATATTGGCATTTTGATAAGTATTGATAGGTTTAAGTATCAGTCAATATGAAATGGCTTTAAAGTTACCCACAAAAGTGCAGACATATTAATAGTTTGCATAAAAAAATCTGTTCTTTTTTATGATATAATTCCTGCATATCACCATTAGCTATTTTTTCCCAATGATCTGATCAACTTTAATGTGAAATATCAATATATACAAATTTTACCCAGGAAACTATACACAAACGCCTGAGATATTCATTGAAATATGTTATACATTATATGCAATATCTATTTAAAGTATTCAATTCAGAACAGAACAGGGTTGTCAAAGGTATCGAAAAATCTGATACTAATCTATACTAAAACTAGTACAGAAACTACATACTCATTTTAACAAGTGTCAATACTAAAAAAGTCACATTCTAAGGACAGAAATGAACCTTTCCTGATTATCTTTAGAATGATCTTGAGCTGTATCAGAACAAGTATAAGACACATAGACTAGTATACACACATGGACCACTATGGAACCTACTGGACGACTGTGGGATTACACAGATATAAGGCCACATGGAAATATAAAAGAAAGTACTACCATTTAATGTTGAAAATCACATTCTATTGTCTAAAGAAAGAGTGTTTTTGTTTCTCATTGGGGTATCAGAATCGGTATTGAGTATTGAGTGTATTCCTTATTATTATTATTATTGAAAGTTTGAGTTCATTTGCAAATTTTAGCCTATTTAGTTAAATCACAGTGTAAGTAGCTGCTGTTTCAATTATATCTGATAACAGTTTATGAATCAGAGCATAACAACACGCCAACATACACAGCTTGTACATGTAGGGTTCTTAAAGTAGACCTATTTAGAAAATTTGTATTTGGAATGATTTGTGCAAATTTGTGCAATCTTTAATTGCTTATTTTCAAGATGCCATTTTGCTGTTCAACCCGTTTTCACCACCACTGATACACACCCACCATTCTACATTTACTTCATTTTCCAATTTTATTTTGTTAATCGGTGATAAGCACAGGATTCGGCAGCATCGTCATTTTGGTACAAATGAAAAGTCGGTTACTCGCTAGTGTGATTTGCAGCTATCCAAAGGAGAGGATGACAGATGCGCAGCTCTTTGTTGTGATGAAGTTTACAGTGACGTTGGCTTCCAGTGGGCACAAACGTTTTATAACGTGGAATTCAGCGAACTTGTTTCTTTTATTAAGTCGTTTAAGAGGAATAGTGCCATTTAAAATGTGTGAATTAAAATATAATGAGCAAGGGGAAGGGAAGTGTTTTTTGCACATATAAATCTAACAAATGCACCAAACTCTACAAAATCTTGATATAACTGTACTGAAGTTATCCAGGAATAAGAACATATGATTAACTTAAGACAAAAATGGTATAGTTTACTGTAAGATGAGCTGTCACCCACCAATGGGAGAATTGCACCACTTCTATGTGTAATGCCACTGTATAATAGAGCTGCACAAGTCGAAAAATAAATTAGATAAATGAGTACACCAATTTCCTCCACAAACAACAAACTCTCCTGTCTTTTTCAGCATAAAAACTGCTAACCCTGTAGTTCACATCTGTACAAAAATGTTCTGAAAAGTGATTCTTGTATTAGTTTGTCAGCTCATGTTTCAATCTTTTGGTTCTCGTTCTGTTCTTCTGTATGGAAGAATCAGAATCCTATTGTTAAAACATAAATCGCAAATCTAATCAGAATCTCAATGCTTCTCAAGAAAATTTCCTCAGTAAATCCGATCTGAAGTTGAACCCATCCAGTATAGTTCTACATTAAGTCCACTAGATGTCAGTGTTGGTGCGCCCCATGCCTCTGTCTCCTATAGTACTGCAGTACACAACAGGGAAGCAGAGGATTCATGTTAAATGTAATGTCCAGGCTCTACTGTACTTGTACTGTCTCCTACCCCAGCTCTTATTATGTGTCACACGGCTCTGCGATAGGTTGTATTCACTTTAGAGAATTTGATTATGTTTCAATTTTAGATGGAAGCCTGTATAAGTCTATGGGAGATTTGTGGGAGACTTCCTGACGTTTACATAAATATCCAAGCTTATGATCCACAAATGTTGAACTTTATTAAACTTGTCATATTAATCTTATGGCTTAAAAACTTTTCAACTGATGACAATCACGTCTTTGGGGTTGACAGAGAAGACATTGAACTTTATGCAAGTTTTTGTTTCATGTGGATAGGCCCAGAGATATTAACCATAAACCAGGTCAACAAATTAAACTCTGACAGTTGAACAGCAAATTCCACCATCCACCATCTGACCTGTCTTCAGCTCAGTTTAGACTATGGGGATTGTAGAACATTATGAACCCAACCTATCATAGAAATCATAGAAGCCACATAAAGGCTTGACAGATGCGACTTGAGCAACAGCAACGGATGTCGTTCCAAAATGGCTGCCACGTCAGACATATGCAAATCCAGAGACTTTACCTTCTTTATTTGGTCATTTTATTAGTATAAACAACAAAGCCAGGAAATAAGATCGTCCTTTCACAAGTAAACTTCAGCATTCTAATTTACTGCTTCAAATGTGTTTCAAATCTGCTGCTAAACTAGCACCCAATAAATGTAAATATAACCGTAAAAAAAAAAAAAGACAACAAAATAAACGTTTATAGTGGTAATAAAGGTATTAAAACTAACACACAAAACATAAGTAGCAGAAAAACTATTGCTACCATTGATTTCAGTCCTGGCAATCTCATAAATCATAAATAATTTGATTAAATCAGTTCTGACAGTGATTAATTGTAACATGTAGTAAGCGTTGGCAGCCACTTGAGGGCGCACTACAGCTGCTCTTTGTATTTAATATGGTGAAACTTGCTTCTATAAAAATCTTATTTATTAACATACACTGCACTTTTGCCATGAAATATTTAAAACGTAAATGCACAAATGTTGGACCTGATAATTTCTATTAGTGACTAGACACAAGAACTCACTGTGTTACAACACAAATCTACATTTTAACAATATTCATTTTATGTGTCCCTGATCTGTATTAAATATTATCGACCTATAGAATGTTGTGATGTCGTCTGAAACCCAGCGATTGTCCAGTGTCTAATCAAACCTGTACTATCATTCTGTTTCTTCTGTGTTGTACAGGAGGTGGACCTGATCAGGGAGCAGGTGCAGCAGCTCATCTCTCTGCCCATGTGGATGTGTCTGCTACCAGTAAGAGCCCTACTGCAAACTACTGCAAACAGGGAACGTATGGTTTGTTGAAAAAAGGGGATATCATACAGGAATTTGAATAGACAGATGGAAAATAGTCACATTTTTATCTACACATATTAAGACAAAAGAAGCCAAGACACATTTGCAGTATATTAAGATGTGTACATGGCATCTTTAAGGCATCCAACATGAATACATTACCCCTTTTGTAGTTTCTGTCTTGTGAAACATGTTGGGATATAGTCGATTAATCAGTCAACTATTAATTTTATTTTGATGATAAGGATTTATATGGGACAGCAGCAGAAAGGAGAAGTGAGTGAGTGAGCTGAAAATTTTGTATTTTTATTGGTATTTACATGTAAAAACGCAGGTTAAACTCACGATCCACACATTTAATCCGTCCTTAGGTAAATACATTGTTTCCTAGTACTGTTTTCTGCATAAGTAGTTGTTTTTGCAGGAACTATCCATGCATGTATAGTCTTGCAAGTGCAGTTTGGGTCAGATACATAGAGATACATAATGGTTTTGAGAGCTTTTCCACACCCTCTTTTTAGCTGACTAATCGATTGTCAGGACATGTCTTATGTAGAGATCAGCTGATATGTTGTTTTTTTTATGTCCGATGCCGATACCGATTGTTTAGAATCCAGAGAAACCGATGGCTGATAAGGTCTGCCGGTACTTTTGGGCTGATTTGTAAGGCCGATTTTGACTATTTTCTTCAAATTTTGTCATTTAAATTGACTATAAACTCACACACAGCCCTTAAATACCACAATCCTATAAGAGACCTGTGTAGTCACATTTTGTACAGTTATCTTTGAAATAAAGTTTTAAGCTTTATGTGTACTTTTTAGGCAACAAGTCAGGCCGATAGCTGATATGCTAAAAAGTGCAAATATTGGCCAGCTGATGTATCTGATATCTCAAGTCTAATCTGATATTTCTAGTCCAATTTTTCTTGACTTTCAACCCTGTCATGTATCAAAATGTACTGTATGACTGCATCCCTACTGTATATTTGTGTATAGATAATACATTGGACACTTCTAAAAGCCTGAAACGTAAAACATCTTTTTACTCAAGTGTGATCTATGGCTGAAAAAATGTTAACAACAAATGTTAAACAATAATTTGGGGGGAAATCAGCAGGCATTACGTGCACAGAGAATCTTTAGCCAAAACCTTATACAAAAATATTGATTCCCAAAAAGTATTGTTCCGTATGTCATGTATGAAATGACAAATCGATACAGTAATTATCGTTACAGGCCTAGAAACTCCTGGGTAACTACTCATAAATACATTCACATTGTAGTGTTGGGATACTTTTGGCGCTTTGCTAGCTCCACTTAGCATCTTAAAATCATCATTGGCTCCTTGTATACAAAGTTAGAAGCAATTGTAAAGAAATACCTCAGTCTCTCTTATCCGTAGGCACCATTTTTCTTCAGCTAATACAACTGTCTTTCCGGACGTTCCCAGGCCAGACTGCAGCACGAGCTCAAGAAGGTCCCCAAGCTGCAGAAGTTCTGGAATCTTATCAAGAAGAAACTGGACAAGATGGATGCCGACGCCGCAGAGCAGTGAGGACCATATTTAAGGTCTGAGTGTCATGAGAAGGATAACCAGGTCTTTAACGTGTGTGTCTGTGTTACTCTCAGGTCTAAAAAGGAGAGGACTTTTCTGTCAGCGCTCATCAAACAGTTCATTCAAGTGTTGATGTCCATTCCAGCTACAGGTAAGAATCAAAGTTATCAGAGCCATAGACTGTGTATATGAATGGATGGAGCTAATGTGCTAGCCGGCACGTACCAAATAGGAGGTGATCGTGGGCACGCTTCCAGCTCCACCGACTCTGGCTCCAGTTCACTTTACATTGAAAAATTGTTACCCCTCCCTCCGTTACTGCTGTTGTGAGCCTCGTCATTTTGATCTTAAATGTTCGTATTAACCCGCTCTACATGATCCTGGTGTTTTTATTTAGCTCTTTTGCCCGTTATTCAAGCAATGAACATTAATAATGGGCAAAAGAGACGCCTTCTTTCTCTGAGGTCGCTCCCGCTAGCGTTAGCAACATTTGATCGACAGTGTTGCTAAGCGCGCCTTCTCTGCCAAACCCTGCTATGATACTCGCTGTGGGAATTCCAAATGTGGAACTTGGCTCCAAATTCACCCCTATAACTGCTCTGGCCTCGATGAGCTTCATTTGACTGGAGCTGAGCACTATGGGTGATGTCACACTCACTTAGTCCTCTTCTTTATATGGTTTATGATCTGAGCTTTTCATTATAATGCTGCAATATGAGAGAAGCATGCAATCATCTATAACTACATAATTTCAGGTTAAACACTGTATTTCCATCTTTTGATTTGACTCGCGTTTAGGGGGGTCTAAAGTGACTTCTACGTATATATCAACGTGGAGCGCCTCTTGCTGAAAGCGATCGGGAAAAGGATGAATGTCAGGACGAATATTTGAACGTGATTGGTCGAAGTATCACAACAGCAGAACAAGCAAAGAAATCAAACATTCACATTATTACAGGCTGAATTGCGTCACCATGTTTGTTTTAGTTTCTTTGGGTGCTTCACTTTTGGCTACACGCAAATCTCTGCTGCTCTGTGATTGGTCCACCAGCTGCTGGGCGAATCTGAACCTTACAGCGGGAGTATCTCAAGAGGTTTCACAACTATCGCGAGAATCCATCTTGCTGTGCCAAGTTATTGTTGTCATGCATGTTCCAAAATGCCTATTCCCATCCGCCACTAACCACTGGCGCTGGCGTTGGTATTGTAATGCTCCACGACATGGTCCCCCCTACCTGAGTTCTAAAAACAGCCCCAGCCCATCGCGTTTAGGGGGGTCTAAAGTGACACTACGGATTAGACTCTACCAAACAGCAGGACTCATCACTCCTCTGCCCACTGCACGGTAATTAGGCCCCAGCTCCCAGCATGCTCCTGGGCCGGCCACGCTATACTTACTCACCAGAGCCAGCAGGGGGCCTCGCTGCTGTCTGCACGGCTTTGTTGTTCTCACTTCCTGACTGGTAGATAATTGTAGGAATATTGCTGCGGGAGTTAAAACATGAAATTTGATAAACAGAACTGGTTAATTTTAAATGGTTTGCTGTGATCCAAAGTTATTCCTTGTTTACCTCATGCGTTTCAAGCATGTTAATTATTCACCGCATTTAGTTTATAAGTGCTTTTCAGAGTAGAGTTTTGCAGTGATGGGAAAACTTAAAAACGACTAGCATGCTAATGTGCACTTCTAGATTCTCAGACAAAAAAGGCTCTATAATCGTATGCGTTACACAGGTGACTTATTTTGTCCTGCTACAATATATCTGTACTGCGGCAAGATACATTACTATAAATTTCGGACTATTTAACGCACCTGAATATAGGCCACATCACATATATAAGCTGCACTTGAACATAAGCCGCATGTTACACATATGTTGTAACATGACATATTTACACAGAAAGACGGTACACAGAGGTTTTGTTGAGTTTTAGATTAAGACATGTTTTTTTTCAAACTGCCTGAAAGTTGGCACAAACACGCCATCAACATGGGATGATCGTACCTGCAAGTTTAGAAAAATAAAACAGCACCAACATGAGCCATCTGCTTTTATTTCCTCTGAAAGCTTTTGTCGTATTTTTACATTGACTAAATTCTTCCCGCTGCTGACTTCAGCGTCACACCATCAATTCATTAATGCCAAACGTACGTGCAGTGACTCTGTTTCCTTCTTTGATGCCAGATCCATTGGCTTTAACTTAAAAGTTGCATCATCTGTGTTTTCCATGATGAGGGTGTGTGTATGATGGGCAAAATTACAGTTCAAAATCAAAACTAGTGTGTTCTTCAGCACATAAGCGTTCCCCACGTCTCTCTCACTGTTACTGTTAGACAGTGCCCCCGGTGGCCGTAAAATCTATCAATTAGCCGCAGGGTTCAAATCGTGGGACAAAAGTAGCGGCTTATAGTCTGAGATTTACGGTTATGGCTAAAGGGTGCACTGCCTTTAAACAACAAAACCTTCTGTTGGACAACGTACAGTGTTGAACCTTTTCATTATAAGTAGTAACCTAAAAGAATGTACACAATATATTATAAAATAACAATTCTTAAAACAATGTTGTGTTTGTGTGTCCAAACGTATAAATTCTGTCGGATTTGTTTTGAACAGGGCCAGTGTCCATGGACCAAGTGCACTACTGTGAGCGATTCATTGAGCTACTGATTGATTTGGAGGTATGGAACTTTTCTATATTATACAAGGAATGCATTAGTTTATGTGACAGTTACAGGTTCTTCAAGTCCAATGTTTTTGTAAATAAGAATAAATCAGCATAACAATTATTATCAACATGTATGTGATTTGAACATGTTTACCTTGTATCTGGGGGCACAGATAGATCATGTTTGTGGAATATTTAATATCTAAATCTTACATACAGTTCGTTTAACTAATTGGTAAACCTGCAAAAATGTTTCATCTTTCACTCCCCCATCAGTTTACTAGACTGCTGAGTGTGACAAATTAGACCGACAGTCTGAGTTAAACTTCAAAAGGGTAAATAAATAAATAAACGCATAAAAAGCTGCTCTGTGGTGTCCTCCTGCCACAGTGGATGCAGTCAGTTGCTGTGTCCTTCACGTTTGTCCGGCTCTGGTCAGCTCTGGTCAGCACTGTGGATAGATGCTGGTTTGACCTCGGCGGTGTGCAGTCTGCTGTCACTGCTGTCTGCACACCTCTGCACTCTGTGAAACATGAGGCTCATCCAGTCTCCATCCAGCCTCACCTCTGTGTCAGGAAGAGTTACGCTGCTGGATTTGTATACGGCAAAGCAGGATCGGTGCATCTAAAAAGTAAATTGTTGAACTACATGGACTATAATCTTTAGTGGAACTGGACTAAACTGGTATAAATTAGGGCTTGTAAGAATGCTTGTTGGCAATGAATGGAAACGAGTCTAAACAGATTATACATTATTTTTATTGTTGTTGTTATTATAAAATTGACTTGTCAGAGCTTTTAACCATATTGTAGTTGTTTCCCTCTCATTTACCCTCTCGAAATTGTATTTGGAGTGGTTGGTGCATGTTTCTTTAATCTTTAATCGCTTATTTTCAAGGTGCCATATTATCAGTCAAACCCTGTTTTCACCCTCCACCCACTGCTCTGTACTTACTTCGCTCTCCAATTTTATTTTCTTAATCTGTGATAAGTGTAGGATTCAGCACTGTTGCATTGTCATTTTGGTACAAATGAAAAAAAAATCTGTAGTTCGCTAATGTGACGTGGGGAGGTGCTGACAGCTCCACTGCTCTTTGATGACGTTTACGCCGACGTGAGCTCCCATTGGGCAAGTCTTGGATGAATATTGTGATTTCAAATGTGCAAATTCAAACATAATGACCCACGGATGTCATAGATTATAGCTATATAGCAAACACAAGCTCAATATGTCTGTTGTATAGATCACATGTAACTTGTCTGCATTTTTACTGTGTGCAGGGTTGCCTATCCACAGATCTGACTTGTTTATCTCCATGGAAATATATATGTTTAATTGCGTAACTGTGTAACAATCCAGGCAACACTGTAACATGCAGGTGGCGGTTCCTCCTTCAGAAAATACATACAAATTACATATTGCATCTTAATTTGTTGTCAAAGTTACCACTGCTGATTTAAATCCCAAAGTATAGTAAAGTATATGTTTTGATGAGGTTTGATTAATCATATTCCCACCCCACACTTTTAAATTTGCTTAAAAAAGACTGGTATTTCTTAAGAATGACTGCTCAAGTTTCAAATACAGGACAATACATAATTTACTCAAGCATGCATGAATAAATCGAAATACAGATGATATGGTTTAAAGCTCACAAAAGTCGACTTTGTATAATGTAATCTTGTTAGTCTGCTAAAAACCTACAAAACTAAAGCTACAGGATGTGGTATAGGACATTCTTCCGTCAGTGTTCCCTCTCTCAGTTGCTGTCTCTGCACCTCTCATGTTACTCCCTGCCTCTTGATCTGTCCCGGGCCTAGTGCTGACAGGCGCATCTCGCTGTTCCCGGTACTGTCCACAAAATGTCCACCCAGCCCCTACCCCCTCACCCTCCCCTCCTCTCCTCCCTCTCCTCCCTCTCCTCCTCTGTCCTCTGCCCTCCGTCCTCCACTCCGGCGCTATCCTTTTACACACAATCACTTCCCTGAAATCCATACTTCCCCTCGCTGTGTCCATGAATCAAGAATGAACTGAAGAAGACGAGAGTGCACAGCAGTAGATGACAGGGTGGGATCAAAAATGGTGGTGTTGCAAGTGATGATATTTTTTTTTTTCACTTGGATACATGTATTGACTAGGTGGGTTTGTAAAATAACATAATTCACAAATCCACCATGGTAGTTAGTTAAGTTTGTTAAGGCTGTAATCAATTAAAGAGGGGCTATTCTACAAGACAGATTTATTTTTAGCTTTCTACCTACACGTTATAATGTAGGTAGAAAAACATAACATAAAATAGTCTGGGGCCCTATTCAAACACTCCCTGCGGTTAGCTGTAAAATTCTATGCAATTCTCAGCTCACGTCACCCGCACGGCAATTCTCATACACAAAAACACAATGCAAAACTGTACAAAACAACTTCACAAACCTGATGTGATGTGCAGTAGTCTCATTAGCAGGATGTGCGGTGATTGTGTTGTGATAGTGTTCTGATGGGGGAGTGACTTAGCATGGGGAGCAATTATAAGAAATGATAAAACATGTGAATGTGTTGTTTTTGGCAAATATAGCATTTCAAAACAATAAAATGTAACATGGTGATCTAAATGTATGATGTTAGCAGACGTGTAATGCCCCCTCTTTGAAGAAATTCTTCATTAGTCGACTAAAATAGGCTCTGGCATTAGAAAAAAATCCCCGAACTATATAATTAGATTATATTTGACCCCAAATGCACCGGCAAGACAAATACTAGTAAATTGCGTATTTGTATAAAAAAGACAGGATTAATCCACAATTTATGCCCAAATCTCCAGCTAACTCACTCTATGCTGTCTCCTTTGTGCTGTTGTCCCGTATAAATCCATTATAATCCAATCACTCACAACTAATGCACTAAAGGATAACAACCCTAAAGTTTTCTACCTTAGTTTGTTGCTGCTTAGTTACTGGACTGCAAATGGCTGCTAATCTGGGGATTTGAGTAAAACAAAAATGCTAAAAATATTGTATTTTATCTATTTACAAACAAACAAGGACAGTGCACAGATTACATTAAAGAAAAGATGCTCTGCACCAAATTTAACTGCAAACTACTTTCCACCTGCAGTCCCAGGGCAGGTACAGAAGACATTAAAGAATCACAATTCATTACCCCATAAAATACAAAGTTTAAAATTCATCCTTATCTTCTAAAAGCACAAATCCAATGAATTATGATCAATATCCTATAAAATATACAGTTGTGAAATTCTGTATATTCCATAGGGTTGTATAGCCACACAATACATCTGCAGTAAAATCAATCAGAATGTTTAATTGCTTTTACTTTACCTTGTGCCGTATTAATTGTATCTATTATTTAGCATTCTTGAATAAATGAATCAACTTTACTCTAACAGTGACAAAAATGAAATAATGCAGTTTTGACTTCCCCTTGTATGAATGTGGTGCAGTGACGTATTGGTGGTGGTTGGAGAAGTCGTTGGAGCACATTGACAGCCTTGGCTAGCCTCCTTCAGAGCAGCTGTGGCTACAAGAGAAGCTTAGACCCACCTGCTATGGCACGTGATTGAATAATGCAGGAAATGGTGAAAAACTGCTTGGTTTAACTGAAATGAATAAAATGACTGTCCAAGAGTAATGCAGGTTAATTATATCCCTCACATGTTGTTTTGGTGGCCATTGCAGCTCTGTTAAGAATGTTTGTAAAATATATAAAAACTGTTGCTTTGCCACACTCTGTGCCCAGGCGCTGCTCCCCACCCGCCGCTGGTTCAACACGGTGCTAGACGACTCCCACCTGGTGGTGCACTGTCACCTTTCCGGGCTCACCCAGCGGGAAAAGGAGGGACACCTCTTCTGTCAGGTACTGTGACTCCACTCTGGATATCTGCACTCACTAACCTCAAAGACAAAAGCCCAAACGCACATTTAAACACCACACATGCTGATATTATATAACAGCTGCACAAAATGTAACAACATTAGTGTAATGTGAGGTGGACGGATTATTGAAATACCCACGGTATAATTTTTCATTTCTCCTTTTTTTTTGTTTTCTGAGTTTTTTTGAAGACTTCAGTTCCTTTCAAATCATAATGACTTTCTCTCTCTGTAAATCATGGTTGTTGTTTTGAAGAAATGCTAAATTTGAATATCAAATATATCATAGAGTTATCATAAGCAATGTTGCAAAAAGAGCTGTTAAAAATATGCTACAAACTTCCAAATAAGGGTATAAAGGGATAATTATGCTCCAAAAGAAATATTGAGATGCTAATTCTTGCCAGAATCACACACTTCGGTAACTGCTCTTTTTCATATCCTAAGAAACTTTGCTTTATTTCCAACTCAGTTCTGCAGAGACTCATAGTAAAAATCTTATTAAGTCTGATTGAGGAACACATATTATGCATTATTTTGTATTATCTTTGGCTTTTAAACATGCTCTTGAGGACCTTTGCTTTGGCATCTCACGTTTTTGAACATTGCTTTCCCATACCATACATCATTTGGCAGCTTGGGCGATGATTTATGGATTTAAAAATTGCACAGGGTTTCTACCTGTGCCGCAACAATCCTGGGATAATTCAAACAGAGTGTTTGGTGACATCTCAGGTGGAATGGACTTACTGCATAAGAATCATCAAACAAGCATGAATGAAGCAAAATACAATAATGTTATGCCATGGTTAAAAGACAAAAAATATATGTCCTATACAACAAAATGCATTATAAAAATGTTGGTGTAATATTTCTATATTAATATTTGGTAGCCGTTGCGTTCCAAATAGGAAGTGATTATGAGGCACTTGCTGCACCATCGGCCACTCGACTCCTATTCACTTTGTACTGAGAAACTGTCACAACTTTTTCTGTAACTGCTGCTGTCGCTATGGGTGACGTCACACGCTCTTAGTCCACTTCTTTATGCAGTGTATGCATTTGAATAAACCTCTTCTTCTTGTTTGTGGTGTTTAGCTGCTGGACATGCTCAAGTTCTACGCTGGGTTTGAGATCAACGACCAGACAGGCAACGCTCTGACCCAGAAAGAGATGACCACGCTGCACTACGACAGGATCATCTCACTACAGGTACAGGACAAAACTATGTATTCTCTTTTACGATCGTAACTGTACAATATTTAGGCTGTGTTCTTCTCTCTCACTCAAAACACTCTGTTCCACCTTGTGATGTCATGAAGTGGTGATACAGGAAACACTGCACTGTGTTTTTAAACTCCATTCACCTTCACTAGAATCATTTGAATAATTTCAGCCCCTCATTGTAACTTCTTTACTTCTTGGGGCACCAGAAGAAAAAGAACAAAGGTTAAAACTAAAATATATTATTATATTATAATGTATTTTTAAAATGTAACAATTTATGGTTATTGTAGTGTATTGAAGAGTAAAGCAGTTTGATTGAGGCTAAAAAATAGCTGTTAAAACAACTGGATGACATCACAAGGTGGAACAGAGCATTTTGAACTTTGGAGATGTAGACAGACTAATACCGCAGGATTATTCAAACATATGTGAACGAAATTGTTGTGGTTCAATTTTATATTCTGAGATTTTCTAAAAAAGCTCTGTCTGACACCTCTTATCTTTTAAACTAGAGGTGGGAAAAATATCAAAATACAGATACTATTGTAAATTTTTAACTGTAAAATATACTGAAAAATGCTGATAAAAAATGTAAAATAAACTTTTGTTATGAACTTCCAAATAAGAGTATAAAGTAGTGTCTCAATTCTCGATACTGATTACGATACCACTCCAAAGATAAAACTTGCTCCTTTTTTTGCAATAGAATGTAATTCTCATACACAAAGTAATAGTACTTTATGTGAGATCTTGTACTAGTTCTGATGATGCTCAAAATGACACAAAAGCTATTCAAGAAAGCTCAAATTTTATCCTGTTTAATGTGATTTTTTGCAGTATTCATACTTGCTCAGGTGAGTATCTAGTATTTGATTTTTTATACTTTTGCCAATCTTAGTGATATATATATATTTTTTTATATTTCTTATAATTGTACACTGAACATTCTTTTTCATGTTTCTGCAACATCACACTAGCTTTTGGCATTAGCATACACTTTCACACCAGTGTACATTTTATTTGTGCAAGATAGTATTCTAAGTGCCGATTCACCCTGTTCTCTCCTGGCACACTTCTTGATACTTTTGGCTGTGAACGCAATGCAGCACTGCAGCCTCATAAATCAATACTTCAAACAGAGCCACAGGATATTACAATACATCACACCACCATGGTTCTTGTACCGCATAAAACTCTATTTCGGATTTGTCTTTAAAGGAGATGTATTGTCCATAATTGACTTTTTAGAGCTTGTAACTATGGTATAAAAGTTTTCTCTTCTCATTTACCGTCTGGAGTTGTATTTAGAGTGATTCGTGTGTGTTTGAGTAATGTTTATTCTGCTGTATTCAAGACGTCATTGCCTGTTTTCATCACCAGCGGTACACACCCACTGCTCTGTACTGCTTTGTTCTCCAATTTTATTTTCTTAATCTGCGATATGTGTAGGATTCGTCAGCGTCGCACAGCCATTTTGGCACAAACAATTGCTGCCTGCTACTATAAACTATACTTTTCTGTAGGAGTTTAGCCTGGTCCTGCAGAGTGGCACTTTGCTGTACAGACAGGTTGAAATCAGTGCCGCATTTTCTTTTATTAAGTTGTTTTAGAACAATACTGTGATTTAAAATATTTTAGAAATGATTCACAAGTGTCATAAATATTAATACAATTTATTCACTAGGTGACATTTAAGGTCACCAGTACATCATAATGTTTTTTAATTTTGTGTGTTAATGTCCTTTTTGTACAAGTTTTGCAACAGTTGAATGATGCTATGTCTTTTGATAGAATTTACATACAAAATCTGATCTAATATCCACATTGAGCTTATAACTGAGGTTTAACTGAGCTCATATTCAGCTTGTATAAGTAGCATCCTGACTTGTGTTTGTGTGGCCTGTCTTTCAGAGGGCAGCCTTCGCCCACTTCCCCGAGCTCCTGGACTTTGCTCTGTCTAACGTGGCGGCAGTAGACACCAGAGATTCCTTAAAGAAGCACTTCGGACATCTCAGGTAAAGCCCTCACCATGAGGAGGAGCAGGAGCACTGAGAGAATATGGGCCACTGGCAGGAACAGATGTGCTGTAGTATGCGTGGCTGCTCTGAAGGATTTGTCCATAGTCCAAACATGCAACAGTGGTTCATTATCTAACTGCTCTACCTTCTTAAACAGGCAGTACACAACGTTTTGTTCTTGTTGTTGAGTGAAATGCAGTTTGGAGTTTGAGAAAAAGACGAATTGATATGTGGAGGAGTGTTTGTAAGAGAATGAACCTTGCTTGCTTTTATATTTGGACTCAACAAGTAAATCTGTTTGTATTTTTGAACAACTTTCAACTGCATTTGGTTAGCACTCACAGCAAGAAGGTTCTGGGTATGCATTTATGTGTGGGGTTTGCATGATCTCCCTGTGTCTGGGTGGGTTTCCTTGGGGGTACTCCGGTTTCCCCATCAACCCAAAACAAGCACAATAGGTCAGATCCTCCAGCTAAGGTCCTGACTGAGACTAGCTCAAGATCTGGAAATCCCCACTACTTTTGACAGGTTGCCCCGAGCATTGAAGGATGGGTTAATGCAGAGGACACATTTCCAACCAGTGCCATTGTGTACTTGGGCAAATATGGCATTCATTTCATCTCGAATCACGCATGCTTATCGCTCTTGTAATGGTTCTTTTTTCATATCCTAAGAAACTTTACTTTATTTCAAACTCAAATCTGCAAAGATTTACAGTCAAAACCTGATTGAGTCTGATTAAGTGCTCTTGAGGAACTTTGCTTTGGCATCTCATGTTTTTGAGCATGGCTTTGTGAAGAACCATACATTATTTGACAGCTTGTGCAATGATTTATGGACCGAAAAACTGCACAGGGTTTGTACCTGTGATGCAACAATCCTGGAAAAATTTAAACAGTGGTGGCATCTCAGGTGGAGTGGACTTAATGCATATAAATCATCAACCAAGCATGAATGAAACAAAATACAACAACATTATGCCACAGTTAAAAGAAAAAAAAAAAAAACAGATTCAGATCTTGAGCTAGTGTTGGTCAGGATAGATCTGACCTGTAACTTGTTCTGAACATTGCCACCAGCTTGCACACCAGGCAAACCAATTACATCTCCATAGAAACCACCGTGTAGCAGACCTCTATCGGAGAAGCTGCACAGTGGACTTTTTAAATAATTGTCGCGGTTTTGATTCATCACTTTAATTTAGCGGACTGTGACCCGTGCTGTCTTGTTAGCCAACAGCAGTGCCCTTCGCTCACTGCCCGGCCTCCCCGATAAACAGCAGCCGGCAGCAGCCACAGAGCAGGGCACGCCTCATTACCTCCATCGATCCTCTGCAGTCTGAGGAGAACAGCTGTGTTTGTCAAATGATATTAGGCTGCCAAAAAGCCCAAAGTGCCCTCGCTCCGGTGAACCTGCTCCTGCATATGGTTTAGATTTTACACCAGTGGAGATGTGTTTAAAAAGGGAGTGAGTAGGGTTATATTTATTGCTGAATTGTAATTACCAGTGTTTTTTATTACCTTTCACTGTGGTATTTCAGAGTGATTGACTGAGGCCTTTAAGCAATCTTGGCTCAATAGCAATGATATAGTTATTATTGTCTATACGGTGTGAGAGACTTCTTCCATTCACCGTAACCTATTTGTAGTCTAACTTACTATATGGAAGCTAGAGTTTAAACTTATGAGATATATACCTCACACATTTAAACAAATTTAAATATATAAGACATATATAATAACATTTTCTTCCAAATCATGCCAATGCCAGTCATAGGGATGGGACAATAACCTATAAAAGTGATAAAAAACATTCAGTAAAATCCTCATAATTGCAAAGATAATGGTCATACAAAGATAATGACCATAATACTGCCAGATTGTAACCTGGCTCACATACTCTGAATTAAGTTGTACACATTTATCCATCTGGAGCATCTCTCACTAAAAAAAGTCGGAAAATACATAACATCGCAGCAATCTCTTTTGCTTCAGGAGCAGAGGGAAGGGAGACTCAGAGCATCAATGAAAGTGAAATTTATACAACATGTTAATAGGCTGTTATTGGTGAATATTGCATTTTCAAAACAATAAAAGGTAACATGATGATCTACATATGTATTAGCCTCACAGAAGTAAAATACCCCCTCTTTAAAGTTTTCTGGTGTAATACTATTTTAATTTAATCATTTATTTAACCACGACACTGTACATTAATCATCATTTCAATAAATCCACCAGAATTATCCTAAACAGGTATTTTTCATCTGCTTTCTCTGGACCGATGTTAAAAAGTCACCTTAAAAAACAGGCAATATTAGTATACATGGATATATACAATAAACGACAGTAAAAAAAAAAAACTTTTCGAAAAACGCATAACAAGGCCTTAGATGGCATTACATCTCTATAGTTTATTTGCAAACTTCGATGGGAGGAGAGCACAGGCCTGGACCACTTTAAACATTAAGCCAGGACATATATTTAATCATATTTCCTCAATTTAAAAGTTTATATTTTTGCAGGACTGCAGTGTTGGTGGTATCGTTGTGGTTTTCGGTTAAATACTTTTAGAGTTTTCTTTTAGAAGGACTCCAGTACAAATGCATCTAGGCTCAAACCATTGGACCATGTAGTAAGGCAATGTTTCATCACCTTGGCATCTAAACTTTAAGGGATACTCGCAGCTCAAATGTGGCTGGTTTGTCCAATCACAGTTAGATTTTATGATTGTAATATAATTTATACGAGCGATGTAGTACACTCTTGCACCTGCTTTTTAAACACATTTTCAACAATACTGTGTAAACCTGCCGTTGTTCTCTCTTACTCAGCTGTCAACCTTCCTCCCCTCCGCTGTTACCGCTGTTGTTTTGTTGCTAATCCGCACGTCTCACATGCCAGGTCATCCCTCCGAACTGCCTCCTCAGCAGCCCGCGCCCGGCTCCCCGCCCGCCCTCGACCTCCCGCTCCCCCCTCCCTCACCCGCATGCATGTACACGTCCGGGTCTTGTCACATCGCGTCGTCCTCCTTCGGTGTCAGCGCGATTAGCTCGGGTCTGCATGCGGAGGACCACGCCTCAGCTTGTCCGAGCCGCGCGGGCTTTGATTTTCCATAATCCCAGGGCTCTCGCCACATGCTGACCGAGCAGGAGGCCACTGTCAGGGAGAGGAGCTAACACAAGAAGTGCAGGATAAGGCTGTGCAATGCTAGGGCCGGGGGTTGGTTCACATGCTGGTGTCTGCACAAGTTATGTCATGTCACAATGGGAATGGGCTCTGAGATAGTCTTGGAAGTCTGTATTTTAAGTGGCTGTGTCGGATTTAAAAAAAAAAAAAATCCATATATTTGAGCAGAATTTGTCTTGCCCCAGTGCAGATATATTGTATAAGCTGCTCTTGAGGTCAAAATGAGACTGCTGTGTCCAGTCTGCATCTATTTATAAAATGTCTCACAACAGGAATTAAATTACTTATAAACTCATCACTGAATAATTAGGATGCTTGGAATGTGTTACGCCTGGTGTCCGCTAGGCGTGTCATGATAACAAATTTTGAAGCAAAATATATAGCTACAGAGAAGCTGGACACCATCAGTGTGGAAAAGACCAAAGTTTACTCTTTGTGGTAACGTCCCTGTAGCTGTACATGTTAGCTGAGGCTAACGCTACATGCTAGCTGTGTTTACACAATGGTAAAAGTTACTAAATGAAGGGGAAAAGGGCAGATATGGTCCCGTTCACTCTTCTGCTGTTATTCTGAGGAGCACTTGTGTTTACTGTTGGCCACAAAGACTGATCACAGCAGACGCAGTGAGTGGAGGGCTCACTCTGCACCAAGACTCTAGACAGGCTTGATATCGGTTGCTGTCTGACAGTGAGTACAACCCATGATTTAGAGTCACAGCTCAAGATTGTCCACATGATCATAAATCTTTTGTTGCCAGCATGATGTCACTGCAAAGTATCAATAATAAAAATACACTTAAAAGCGACTTCTTCTCAGTCAACTTATTCAACTGAAATAAGCGTTTTGCAGTTGGCTCTCCAAAAAGCCTCTTGTCCACTCACCAACTGTTTACTAACATGATCTCAACTTATGAGCTGCAGTATGCAACATTCAAGTGTTGCAATAACCCTACTGTTTTCTTATCCTCCGCAGTCCAAACAAGCTCCACCAGGTGGCGTCGTACCTGTGCCTTTTACCAGAGCTGGCCGAAGGACAGGACACCAGCTATGACAAGGACTTCCTCCTGGAGCTGCTGGTAATGACTCTGCTTTATCACACATTCTACTTATAAGGGCTGCATTTTACATTATAACCGCCTATCCGTGTACATCAAATATTCATACAAACTAGATACTAGACCTTAAGATAGTCTTTCATACATTATACATGAGTGGAGATCTGTTGTTCAGAGCTTAAGCGTTAATAAGTTTGTTTTGATTTTAATAGACCTTGAATGTCCAACTAAATGTACATATTTATGCGATTACAAGGCTTATTATTTCCATGTAATCTAATAAAATTCAATGCCATGAGTGTAGCTTAAAACACAACAGTAGACTGATGAGATCTGTAGCTGTATTTGGGAAAATGTAAAGGACCAGGATGTAAGATAATCATAAACATGACCTATCTGTGTCCCCAGATACTAGTAAACATGTTCCAATCATTTATAGCTTTTACTGAAACAATTGTAATACTGATTTATTCTTTATTACAAAAACATTAGACATTACTCTCTCATTTGGGTTGCCAGTTTCGATGCTGATATCCAGTTGTTTAAACCTAAAAGGACTCTCTGATCATAATGGTCACTACCTAAACCCTAGCACCTGCATCCTCAATCTGCAGGTTAAGACTCTGGCAACCCAGGTTCAGTTGTGATTGTAGTGCCTTTTTAAAAACTGAACACATGCTACGTACAGTAATTTACCAAAATTAAATGTAAATGTTTTATATTAATGTAGGGCTTCTGGGAACATATAATTTAATGCATAATGTTTGCAGAAGCCCTGAATTAGTGCGGTGTACAGGCATAAGAAATACATGCAAATTCAAGATAGAGCTCATAAACCAAATATTTATAATTCTTTTTAATATTTCATAAGCCCTCAAACCATTATTCATCAGATGTGTAAAGTATGTCCCGTGGATATTTACACATGCTCTCTTATGAGCATTTTTTTTGACTACCCTGCTGACACTCTGAACAGTTATTTTTACTTTTTGTTTTTTGAGCTGATAACGCCATGTGCAGCATGTGCTGTTCAAAGGACACAAGTAAGGGATTGTTGGATTATGCGAAATAAGTTGTTTGTTTTTCCCGTATCCATGGAGACCATGCAAGAGCCTGCTTTGGTCCTTTGAGATGCTACAGGCTATACAATTTAATACTTTCAAGGGTATTCATTGACAGCAGGATTTTTACAATGTTGCTATACAGGTATTGTAGTTATTAAACTGTTACTGTTTAAAAAAGTCAAATTCATACCACTGTATAGACTATTTAACCATGTAAATTCTGGTTGGGGTCTGCCAACTCCTTGTCTCCATGGAGATGTTATTGTTTTGCTTAGAAGGTTCCACCATAAGGCATTAAACTTATTTATCTTGCATTTATTCTAATGCAGCGGAGTCACCTCCTCACAGATCTGACCAAAAACTCAGCCCTGTCATCTGCTTGTCCCATTAACAATGGATAAGTTTAATGCCGTACTGCTGATTATTTCAGGCAAAGCTATTACATTTCAACGTGGACGAGTAGGTTCCAGACCGTCCACTAGAAAAGTTACCTAGGGCACCTTTAACTATTGTAATTCAAATCTGAAAAATAGTATTGGTTTTGTTTAGTATAGAGTTGTCATTCTAAACTTCATTGTAAACTTGAATTCTGGACTGTAATAAAAATGCCATGGCAACGTACAATATTCCTACATGTGTACATATGTCAGGAGCTCAACGCTTGTTTCCACAGGTGTCTCGTCATGAACGCAGGATCTCTCAGATAGAGCAGCTCAACCTCATGCCTCTGTACCCCACGGAAAAGATCATCTGGGACCAAAACATTGTGCCCACAGAATACTACTCAGGAGAGGGTATGTCATCTGAACTCAAGAAATATTGTATTTTTATATTTTTGCATTAAACTGCAATATTAGGGCAAACTTGGGTAATCTGTTCTGAAACAGTCTAAAACTGACTTCCTCCAGGGGTAGAGTTTTGAAGTGATTGTGGCTGTCAGACCATACTCTATATTTTTAGACCCCATACCTCCCCCCTCACTCTCCCCTTTAGTCCTGTCCACCCCTCCTCCCTCCTCACTGGCCTTTTAGTCCTCCAGACCTGTTGTTGGCCATGATGTTCACTACCAGTCAAAAGTTTGGACACACTTTATTTCTTTATTTTTCTTATTATTTACATTGTGGATTCTCACTGAAAACGCCAACTGTATGAATGAACATGTATGGAATGTAATAAACAAAAAATCTCAACTCAAAATAACTCAAAACTGGCTAGAGTTTTAAAAATAGCCACTTTTTATTTTTATCACTACTTTTGACCTGACAAGGCACACCTGTGAAGTGAAAGCCTTCATCATGAAGCTCATTGCCAAGGGTTTGCAGTGCTGTCAACAAAGCATAGGGTGGATACTTTGAGGATTTTAATATATACGTTACATGATTTATTTAGCTTTTTTTCCATTCTTACATAATTCCATATATCTTGCATGATATAATTTATTGTCTTCCGTGTGTATCTGAAAAGTAGAAAGTGATAAACGTAAAGAAAAAAAATCAGTGAGAAGGCATGTCCAAACTTCTGACTGATTGCTGGCAGAAGTTGAATGTTGATTTTCTTTGGTTAATGTTCATGTATAATACCGTAGATTTCCGACTATAAGCCGCGACTTTTTCCCCACGCTTTGAACCCTGCGGCCTATACAGCAGTGCGGCTTATTTATAGAATTTTACTGGATAACGGCCCCGGGGGGGCGCTCTCTAGCTGTAAACGTAAAAGTGAGACAGTCGTGGGGAAAGATTCTGCTCTGAAGAATTCACTAGTTTTGATTTTGAACGATCATTTTGCGCATCATGAAATGGATATGATGCAGTTTTTAAGATAAAGAAGGAAATAGAGCAGGGGTCGGCCTTTAACACGCAAAGAGCCATTTGGACCCACTTTCCACGTAAAATAAAACACTGGGAGCCGCAAATACTTTTTGACATCTAAAATGAAGATAACACTGTGTATAATAATAATAATAATGTAACGGAATAATGTAGGTTTTATTTTCACGGACAAGCCTTCTACACGTGGCAGATAAATATGGCAAAAACAACTTAAGTGCATAAAAAAATACAACTTACCAAACCGCTGCATCAGTGTGAGCCCTGCGCTGATGATGTGATTATGTCTACTCTGCTCCGCAGTTTCTTTCAAACAAAAACTCCAAAGGCGTATCGTTTAATCTCAGGTGCTTGTTCTCCATGTGCCAAAGCAGTTTTGAAGGTTTCATTGCCTCATTTGCTTTTCCCGCATATTACACAGAGCGGACTGTGCGTGAGAGTCACCTGTAGCGACAAACCCAGATTTTAAGTAGGTATTGTCTGTTAAATTTATCTTTCTGTTTCTTGGAGGTCTTCTGGCTCCTCAGTTGTTCTTTTCCCCTTTATTAAAAGCTCTCCAAAGACTTTTGTTTTTGTTTTGGCTCATTTTCACTCGCTTGTGGCTCTACTTTTGGGTGACATGTCTGATGTGTTATACGTGAAACGTCATCGCAGAGACAAGAGCAGATAATATACTTAGCTTATTAGTGTGTCATTAGGGACGGGCAAAAGTTGCTCCTGACCCCTGTGCGCACAGCGTCTGAAAATCAGGGCTCTTTACGCAGGACA